>NW_027422810.1:0-119485 GCF_048934315.1 Petromyzon marinus
ACACACAATGCCCTAACCACTGCTCCACCACTCCCCACTCACACAGAGTGCGCTAACCACTGCACCACCACTCCCCACTCACACACAGTGCGCTAACCACTGCATGAACCACTTCCCACTCACACACAGTGCGCTAACCACTGCACCACCACTCCCCACACACACTCAACGTGCGCTAACCACTGCACCACCACTCCCCCCACACAAATTATTTCGCGACTCAATGCTGCCCTCTTGTGGTAAAAAACTAGAATCTCACTAGCTTTGTCAGTGTCTGTGGAACAGCACTTGCCCCTACAACCAGCTAGAGGCTACGTGGGGTAGCTTTGTCTGGATGAATGGGTGGGTGAGTGGGTGAGTTTGTGAGTGAAATTCTAGTTTTTTACCACAAGAGGGCAGCATGGAGTCACGAAAAAATTTGTGTGGGGGGAGTGGTGGTGCAGTGGTTAGCGCACGTTAAGTGTGTGGGGAGTGGTGGTGCAGTGGTTAGCGCACTGTGTGTGAGTGGGGAGTGGTGGTGCAGTGGTTAGCGCACTGTGTGTGAGTGGGGAGTGGTGGTGCAGTGGTTAGCGCACTCTGTGTGAGTGGGGAGTGGTGGAGCAGTGGTTAGGGCATTGTGTGTCTGAGTGGGGAGTGGTGGTGCAGTGGTTAGCGCACTGTGTGTGTGAGTGGGGAGTGATGGTGCAGTGGTTAGCGCACTGTGTGTGTGGGGAGTGATGGTGGTGGTGGTGTTGTAAACATCGCTAGAACTGGGAGAGAGACAAAGGCGGTCGGGCGTGGTGGTGCTGGCCACCCACTCCCTCTGTGTGTGTAGCCACAGTGCCGGTAGCCTTCATAGGCGCTATTGCTCACAGCACTTGCCCCTACAACCAGAAAGAGTCTACCTGGGGTAGCTTTGTCTGTGTCTCTGTGACAACATTTGCCCCGACAACCAGCTAGAGGCTACCTGGGGTAGGTTTGTCTATGTATGTTTTGACAGCACTTGCCCCTACAGCCCTGCTAGAATTTATCTGGGTTAGCTTTTTTGTATGTGTGTGGCAGCACTTGCCCCTACAGCCCTGCGAGAGGCTACCTAAGGTACCGGTATCCACTCACCTCTTCTTTACGCTGCCCGATGGGGCTTGGGGGGGGGGGGAAAGGCTCGCCCTGAACTCCACCCTGCGAACCTCACGCGGAATGTTGAGGACGGCTGAGGCCGCCTGAACTTCGTGCCGACGTTCCTGAATGACGACTCCGCAGAGTTTTTTTTTGCTCCGCCCCCACTCCCTTATATGGCAACAAAAACCCGTTAGTACCCGGATCATCTGACGTCATCCTGCGCATCCAATCGAACGCCCCCGGCCGTTGGGGGGTGGTGGGGGGGGAGGCTCGTCATCCCCCCCACCCGCGCCGCCGCCCCCGCCCCCCTCCCGCTGTTTACCCAGTGACAAATCGCTGCCCGTGGCGCTAACGGTGATTGGCTGGGACTGTTGCCGGGGGCTGCAGAGGCGCCGGGGGGTGTCTGAGAGGAGGCAGAAGCTGTGAGGTGACGTCATCGGTTGGGCCCAATCAAAGGTAGACGAGAAGCGACGGCGGTGATTGGCTGGGACTGTTGCCGGGGGCTGCAGAGGCGCCGGGGGGTGTCTGAGAGGAGGCAGAAGCTGTGAGGTGACGTCATCGGTTGGGCCCAATCAGGTAGCCTTTGGCAGGGGTGTAGGGGCAAGTGCTTTTACATAGACACAGACAAGGTAGCCCAGGTAGCCTCTAGCGCGGCTGTAGAGGCTAGTGCTGTTACTCTCAGAGAAAGCTACCCCAGGTAGCCTCTAGCAGGGCTGTAGGGGCAAGTGCTGTTACACAAACACATACAAAGCTACCCCAGGTAGCCTCTAGCAGGGCTGTAGGGGCAAGTGCTGTTACACAAACACATACAAAGCTACCTTACGTAGCCTCTCGCAGGGCTGTGGGGTAAGTGCTCTCACACAGATACAAACAAAGCTAACCCAGATAAATTCTAGCAGGGCTGTCGGGGCAGGTGCTGTCAAAACATACATAGACAAAGCTACCCCAGGTAGCCTCTAGCGGGGCTGTAGAGGCAAGTGCTCTCATACACAGACACAGACAAAGCTACCCCAGGTACCCTCTAGCAATGCTGTAGGGGCAAGTGCTGTTACACAAACACAGACAAAGCTACCCCATGTAGCCTCTAGCAATGCTGTAGGGGCAAGTGCTGTTACACAAACACAGACAAAGCTACCTTAGATAGCCTCTCGCAGGGCTGTAGGGGCAAGTGCTGCCACACAGATACAAAAAAGCTAACCCAGATAAATTCTAGCAGGGCTGTAGGGGCAAGTGCTGTCAAAACATACATAGACAAAGCTACCCCAGGTAGCCTCTAGCTGGTTGTCGGGGCAAATGTTGTCACAGCGACACAGACAAAGCTACCCCAGGTAGAATCTTTCTGGTTGTAGGGGCAAGTGCTTTGAGCAATAGCACCTATGAAGGCTACCGTCACTGTGGCTACACACACAGAGGGAGTGGGTGGCCAGCACCACCACGCCCGACCGCCTTTGTCTCTCTCCCAGTTCTAGTGATGTTTACAACACCACCACCACCATCACTCCCCACACACACACACAGTGCGCTAACCACTGCACCATCACTCCCCACTCACACACACAGTGCGCTAACCACTGCACCACCACTCCCCACTCAGACACACAATGCCCTAACCCCTGCTCCACCACTCCCCACTCACACAGAGTGCGCTAACCACTGCACCACCACTCCCCACTCACACACAGTGCGCTAACCACTGCACCACCACTCCCCACTCACACACAGTGCGCTAACCACTGCACCACCACTCCCCACACACACTCAACGTGTGCTAACCACTGCACCACCACTCCCTCCACACAAATTATTTCGCGACTCAATGCTGCCCTCTTCTGGTAAAAAACTAGAATCTCACCCACCAACTCACCCACTCACCCACCCACCCATTCATCCAGACAAAGCTACCCCACGTAGCCTCTAGCTGGTTGTAGGGGCAAGTGCTGTTCCACAGACACTGTGTTTGTGTAACAGCACTTGCCCCTACAGCATTGCTAAAGGGTACCTGGGGTAGCTTTCTCTGTGTCTGTGTATGAGAGCACTTGCCCCTACAGCCCCGCTAGAGGCTACCTGGGGTAACTTTGTCTATGTATGTTTTGACAGCATTTGCCCCGTCAGCCCTGCTAGAATTTATCTGGGTTAGCTTTGTATGTATCTGTGTGAGAGCACTTGCCCCTACAGCCCTGCGAGAGGCTACCTAAGGTAGCTTTTTCTGTGTTTGTGTAACAGCACTTGCCCCTACAGCCCTGCTAGAGGCTACCCGGGGTAGCTTTCTCTGTGTGTAACAGCACTAGCCTCTACTGCCGCGCTAGAGGCTACCTGGGGTAGCTTTGTCTGTGTCTATGTAAAAGCACTTGCCCCTACAGCCCTGCCAAAGGCTACCTGGGGTAGCTTTGTCAGTGTCTGTGGAACAGCACTTGCCCCCACAGCCAGCTAGAGGCTACCTGGGGTAGCTTTGTCTGGATGAGTGGGTGGGTGGTTGAGTGAGGGGGTGAGTTGGTGAGTGAGATTCTAGTTTTTACCACAAGAGGGCAGCATTGAGTCGCGACATAATTTGTGTGGGGGGAGTGGTGGTGCAGTGGTTAGCGCACGTTGAGTGTGTGTGGGGAGTGGTGGTGCAGTGGTTAGCGCACTCTGTGTGAGTGGGGAGTGGTGGAGCAGTGGTTAGGGCATTGTGTGTCTGAGTGGGGAGTGGTGGTGCAGTGGTTAGCGCACTGTGTGTGTGAGTGGGGAGTGATGGTGCAGTGGTTAGCGCACTGTGTGTGTGTGTGGGGAGTGATGGTGGTGGTGGTGTTGTAAACATCGCTAGAACTGGGAGAGAGACAAAGGCGGTCGGGCGTGGTGGTGCTGGCCACCCACTCCCTGTGTGTGTAGCCACAGTGCCGGTAGCCTTCATAGGTGCTATTGCTCACAGCACTTGCCCCTACAACCAGAAAGAGTCTACCTGGGGTAGCTTTGTCTGTGTCTCTGTGACAACATTTGCCCCGACAACCAGCTAGAGGCTACCTGGGGTAGGTTTGTCTATGTATGTTTTGACAGCACTTGCCCCTACAGCCCTGCTAGAATTTATCTGGGTTAGCTTTTTTGTATCTGTGTGGCAGCACTTGCCCCTACAGCCCTGCGAGAGGCTACCTAAGGTACCGGTATCCACTCACCTCTTCTTTACGCTGCCCGATGGGGCTTGGGGGGGGGGGGAAGGCTCGCCCTGAACTCCACCCTGCGAACCTCACGCGGAATGTTGAGGACGGCTGAGGCCGCTGAACTTCGTGCCGACGTTCCTGAATGACGACTCCGCAGAATTTTTTTTTGCTCCGCCCCCACTCCCTTATATGGCAAAAAAAACCCGTTAGTACCCGGATCATCTGACGTCATCCTGCGCATCCAATCGAACGCCCCCGGCCGTTGGGGGGTGGTGGGGGGGGAGGCTCGTCATCCCCCCCACCCGCGCCGCCGCCCCCGCCCCCCTCCCGCTGTTTACCCAGTGACAAATCGCTGCCCGTGGCGCTAACGGTGATTGGCTGGGACTGTTGCCGGGGGCTGCAGAGGCGCCGGGGGGTGTCTGAGAGGAGGCAGAAGCTGTGAGGTGACGTCATCGGTTGGGCCCAATCAAAGGTAGACGAGAAGCGACGGCGGTGATTGGCTGGGACTGTTGCCGGGGGCTGCAGAGGCGCCGGGGGGTGTCTGAGAGGAGGCAGAAGCTGTGAGGTGACGTCATCGGTTGGGCCCAATCAGGTAGCCTTTGGCAGGGGTGTAGGGGCAAGTGCTTTTACATAGACACAGACAAGGTAGCCCAGGTAGCCTCTAGCGCGGCTGTAGAGGCTAGTGCTGTTACTCTCAGAGAAAGCTACCCCAGGTAGCCTCTAGCAGGGCTGTAGGGGCAAGTGCTGTTACACAAACACATACAAAGCTACCCCAGGTAGCCTCTAGCAGGGCTGTAGGGGCAAGTGCTGTTACACAAACACATACAAAGCTACCTTACGTAGCCTCTCGCAGGGCTGTGGGGTAAGTGCTCTCACACAGATACAAACAAAGCTAACCCAGATAAATTCTAGCAGGGCTGTCGGGGCAGGTGCTGTCAAAACATACATAGACAAAGCTACCCCAGGTAGCCTCTAGCGGGGCTGTAGAGGCAAGTGCTCTCATACACAGACACAGACAAAGCTACCCCAGGTACCCTCTAGCAATGCTGTAGGGGCAAGTGCTGTTACACAAACACAGACAAAGCTACCCCATGTAGCCTCTAGCAATGCTGTAGGGGCAAGTGCTGTTACACAAACACAGACAAAGCTACCTTAGATAGCCTCTCGCAGGGCTGTAGGGGCAAGTGCTGCCACACAGATACAAAAAAGCTAACCCAGATAAATTCTAGCAGGGCTGTAGGGGCAAGTGCTGTCAAAACATACATAGACAAAGCTACCCCAGGTAGCCTCTAGCTGGTTGTCGGGGCAAATGTTGTCACAGCGACACAGACAAAGCTACCCCAGGTAGAATCTTTCTGGTTGTAGGGGCAAGTGCTTTGAGCAATAGCACCTATGAAGGCTACCGTCACTGTGGCTACACACACAGAGGGAGTGGGTGGCCAGCACCACCACGCCCGACCGCCTTTGTCTCTCTCCCAGTTCTAGTGATGTTTACAACACCACCACCACCATCACTCCCCACACACACACACAGTGCGCTAACCACTGCACCATCACTCCCCACTCACACACACAGTGCGCTAACCACTGCACCACCACTCCCCACTCAGACACACAATGCCCTAACCACTGCTCCACCACTCCCCACTCACACAGAGTGCGCTAACCACTGCACCACCACTCCCCACTCACACACAGTGCGCTAACCACTGCACCACCACTCCCCACTCACACACAGTGCGCTAACCACTGCACCACCACTCCCCACACACACTCAACGTGTGCTAACCACTGCACCACCACTCCCTCCACACAAATTATTTCGCGACTCAATGCTGCCCTCTTCTGGTAAAAAACTAGAATCTCACCCACCAACTCACCCACTCACCCACCCACCCATTCATCCAGACAAAGCTACCCCACGTAGCCTCTAGCTGGTTGTAGGGGCAAGTGCTGTTCCACAGACACTGTGTTTGTGTAACAGCACTTGCCCCTACAGCATTGCTAAAGGGTACCTGGGGTAGCTTTCTCTGTGTCTGTGTATGAGAGCACTTGCCCCTACAGCCCCGCTAGAGGCTACCTGGGGTAACTTTGTCTATGTATGTTTTGACAGCATTTGCCCCGTCAGCCCTGCTAGAATTTATCTGGGTTAGCTTTGTATGTATCTGTGTGAGAGCACTTGCCCCTACAGCCCTGCGAGAGGCTACCTAAGGTAGCTTTTTCTGTGTTTGTGTAACAGCACTTGCCCCTACAGCCCTGCTAGAGGCTACCCGGGGTAGCTTTCTCTGTGTGTAACAGCACTAGCCTCTACTGCCGCGCTAGAGGCTACCTGGGGTAGCTTTGTCTGTGTCTATGTAAAAGCACTTGCCCCTACAGCCCTGCCAAAGGCTACCTGGGGTAGCTTTGTCAGTGTCTGTGGAACAGCACTTGCCCCCACAGCCAGCTAGAGGCTACCTGGGGTAGCTTTGTCTGGATGAGTGGGTGGGTGGTTGAGTGAGGGGGTGAGTTGGTGAGTGAGATTCTAGTTTTTACCACAAGAGGGCAGCATTGAGTCGCGACATAATTTGTGTGGGGGGAGTGGTGGTGCAGTGGTTAGCGCACGTTGAGTGTGTGTGGGGAGTGGTGGTGCAGTGGTTAGCGCACTCTGTGTGAGTGGGGAGTGGTGGAGCAGTGGTTAGGGCATTGTGTGTCTGAGTGGGGAGTGGTGGTGCAGTGGTTAGCGCACTGTGTGTGTGAGTGGGGAGTGATGGTGCAGTGGTTAGCGCACTGTGTGTGTGTGTGGGGAGTGATGGTGGTGGTGGTGTTGTAAACATCGCTAGAACTGGGAGAGAGACAAAGGCGGTCGGGCGTGGTGGTGCTGGCCACCCACTCCCTGTGTGTGTAGCCACAGTGCCGGTAGCCTTCATAGGTGCTATTGCTCACAGCACTTGCCCCTACAACCAGAAAGAGTCTACCTGGGGTAGCTTTGTCTGTGTCTCTGTGACAACATTTGCCCCGACAACCAGCTAGAGGCTACCTGGGGTAGGTTTGTCTATGTATGTTTTGACAGCACTTGCCCCTACAGCCCTGCTAGAATTTATCTGGGTTAGCTTTTTTGTATCTGTGTGGCAGCACTTGCCCCTACAGCCCTGCGAGAGGCTACCTAAGGTACCGGTATCCACTCACCTCTTCTTTACGCTGCCCGATGGGGCTTGGGGTGGGGGGAAAGGCTCGCCCTGAACTCCACCCTGCGAACCTCACGCGGAATGTTGAGGACGGCTGAGGCCGCCTGAACTTCGTGCCGACGTTCCTGAATGACGACTCCGCAGAATTTTTTTTTGCTCCGCCCCCACTCCCTTATATGGCAACAAAAACCCGTTAGTACCCGGATCATCTGACGTCATCCTGCGCATCCAATCGAACGCCCCCGGCCGTTGGGGGGTGGTGGGGGGGGAGGCTCGTCATCCCCCCCACCCGCGCCGCCGCCCCCGCCCCCCTCCCGCTGTTTACCAAGTGACAAATCGCTGCCCGTGGCGCGAACGGTGATTGGCTGGGACTGTTGCCGGGGGCTGCAGAGGCGCCGGGGGGTGTCTGAGAGGAGGCAGAAGCTGTGAGGTGACGTCATCGGTTGGGCCCAATCAAAGGTAGACGAGAAGCGACGGCGGTGATTGGCTGGGACTGTTGCCGGGGGCTGCAGAGGCGCCGGGGGGTGTCTGAGAGGAGGCAGAAGCTGTGAGGTGACGTCATCGGTTGGGCCCAATCAGGTAGCCTTTGGCAGGGGTGTAGGGGCAAGTGCTTTTACATAGACACAGACAAGGTAGCCCAGGTAGCCTCTAGCGCGGCTGTAGAGGCTAGTGCTGTTACTCTCAGAGAAAGCTACCCCAGGTAGCCTCTAGCAGGGCTGTAGGGGCAAGTGCTGTTACACAAACACATACAAAGCTACCCCAGGTGGCCTCTAGCAGGGCTGTAGGGGCAAGTGCTGTTACACAAACACATACAAAGCTACCTTACGTAGCCTCTCGCAGGGCTGTGGGGTAAGTGCTCTCACACAGATACAAACAAAGCTAACCCAGATAAATTCTAGCAGGGCTGTCGGGGCAGGTGCTGTCAAAACATACATAGACAAAGCTACCCCAGGTAGCCTCTAGCGGGGCTGTAGAGGCAAGTGCTCTCATACACAGACACAGACAAAGCTACCCCAGGTACCCTCTAGCAATGCTGTAGGGGCAAGTGCTGTTACACAAACACAGACAAAGCTACCCCATGTAGCCTCTAGCAATGCTGTAGGGGCAAGTGCTGTTACACAAACACAGACAAAGCTACCTTAGATAGCCTCTCGCAGGGCTGTAGGGGCAAGTGCTGCCACACAGATACAAAAAAGCTAACCCAGATAAATTCTAGCAGGGCTGTAGGGGCAAGTGCTGTCAAAACATACATAGACAAAGCTACCCCAGGTAGCCTCTAGCTGGTTGTCGGGGCAAATGTTGTCACAGCGACACAGACAAAGCTACCCCAGGTAGAATCTTTCTGGTTGTAGGGGCAAGTGCTTTGAGCAATAGCACCTATGAAGGCTACCGTCACTGTGGCTACACACACAGAGGGAGTGGGTGGCCAGCACCACCACGCCCGACCGCCTTTGTCTCTCTCCCAGTTCTAGTGATGTTTACAACACCACCACCACCATCACTCCCCACACACACACACAGTGCGCTAACCACTGCACCATCACTCCCCACTCACACACACAGTGCGCTAACCACTGCACCACCACTCCCCACTCAGACACACAATGCCCTAACCACTGCTCCACCACTCCCCACTCACACACAGTGCGCTAACCACTGCATGAACCACTTCCCACTCACACACAGTGCGCTAACCACTGCACCACCACTCCCCACACACACTCAACGTGCGCTAACCACTGCACCACCACTCCCCCCACACAAATTATTTCGCGACTCAATGCTGCCCTCTTGTGGTAAAAAACTAGAATCTCACTAGCTTTGTCAGTGTCTGTGGAACAGCACTTGCCCCTACAACCAGCTAGAGGCTACGTGGGGTAGCTTTGTCTGGATGAATGGGTGGGTGAGTGGGTGAGTTTGTGAGTGAAATTCTAGTTTTTTACCACAAGAGGGCAGCATGGAGTCACGAAAAAATTTGTGTGGGGGGAGTGGTGGTGCAGTGGTTAGCGCACGTTAAGTGTGTGGGGAGTGGTGGTGCAGTGGTTAGCGCACTGTGTGTGAGTGGGGAGTGGTGGTGCAGTGGTTAGCGCACTGTGTGTGAGTGGGGAGTGGTGGTGCAGTGGTTAGCGCACTCTGTGTGAGTGGGGAGTGGTGGAGCAGTGGTTAGGGCATTGTGTGTCTGAGTGGGGAGTGGTGGTGCAGTGGTTAGCGCACTGTGTGTGTGAGTGGGGAGTGATGGTGCAGTGGTTAGCGCACTGTGTGTGTGGGGAGTGATGGTGGTGGTGGTGTTGTAAACATCGCTAGAACTGGGAGAGAGACAAAGGCGGTCGGGCGTGGTGGTGCTGGCCACCCACTCCCTCTGTGTGTGTAGCCACAGTGCCGGTAGCCTTCATAGGCGCTATTGCTCACAGCACTTGCCCCTACAACCAGAAAGAGTCTACCTGGGGTAGCTTTGTCTGTGTCTCTGTGACAACATTTGCCCCGACAACCAGCTAGAGGCTACCTGGGGTAGGTTTGTCTATGTATGTTTTGACAGCACTTGCCCCTACAGCCCTGCTAGAATTTATCTGGGTTAGCTTTTTTGTATGTGTGTGGCAGCACTTGCCCCTACAGCCCTGCGAGAGGCTACCTAAGGTACCGGTATCCACTCACCTCTTCTTTACGCTGCCCGATGGGGCTTGGGGGGGGGGGAAAGGCTCGCCCTGAACTCCACCCTGCGAACCTCACGCGGAATGTTGAGGACGGCTGAGGCCGCCTGAACTTCGTGCCGACGTTCCTGAATGACGACTCCGCAGAATTTTTTTTTGCTCCGCCCCCACTCCCTTATATGGCAACAAAAACCCGTTAGTACCCGGATCATCTGACGTCATCCTGCGCATCCAATCGAACGCCCCCGGCCGTTGGGGGGTGGTGGGGGGGGAGGCTCGTCATCCCCCCCACCCGCGCCGCCGCCCCCGCCCCCCTCCCGCTGTTTACCCAGTGACAAATCGCTGCCCGTGGCGCTAACGGTGATTGGCTGGGACTGTTGCCGGGGGCTGCAGAGGCGCCGGGGGGTGTCTGAGAGGAGGCAGAAGCTGTGAGGTGACGTCATCGGTTGGGCCCAATCAAAGGCAGACGAGAAGCGACGGCGGTGATTGGCTGGGACTGTTGCCGGGGGCTGCAGAGGCGCCGGGGGGTGTCTGAGAGGAGGCAGAAGCTGTGAGGTGACGTCATCGGTTGGGCCCAATCAGGTAGCCTTTGGCAGGGGTGTAGGGGCAAGTGCTTTTACATAGACACAGACAAGGTAGCCCAGGTAGCCTCTAGCGCGGCTGTAGAGGCTAGTGCTGTTACTCTCAGAGAAAGCTACCCCAGGTAGCCTCTAGCAGGGCTGTAGGGGCAAGTGCTGTTACACAAACACATACAAAGCTACCCCAGGTAGCCTCTAGCAGGGCTGTAGGGGCAAGTGCTGTTACACAAACACATACAAAGCTACCTTACGTAGCCTCTCGCAGGGCTGTGGGGTAAGTGCTCTCACACAGATACAAACAAAGCTAACCCAGATAAATTCTAGCAGGGCTGTCGGGGCAGGTGCTGTCAAAACATACATAGACAAAGCTACCCCAGGTAGCCTCTAGCGGGGCTGTAGAGGCACGTGCTCTCATACACAGACACAGACAAAGCTACCCCAGGTACCCTCTAGCAATGCTGTAGGGGCAAGTGCTGTTACACAAACACAGACAAAGCTACCCCATGTAGCCTCTAGCAATGCTGTAGGGGCAAGTGCTGTTACACAAACACAGACAAAGCTACCTTAGATAGCCTCTCGCAGGGCTGTAGGGGCAAGTGCTGCCACACAGATACAAAAAAGCTAACCCAGATAAATTCTAGCAGGGCTGTAGGGGCAAGTGCTGTCAAAACATACATAGACAAAGCTACCCCAGGTAGCCTCTAGCTGGTTGTCGGGGCAAATGTTGTCACAGCGACACAGACAAAGCTACCCCAGGTAGAATCTTTCTGGTTGTAGGGGCAAGTGCTTTGAGCAATAGCACCTATGAAGGCTACCGTCACTGTGGCTACACACACAGAGGGAGTGGGTGGCCAGCACCACCACGCCCGACCGCCTTTGTCTCTCTCCCAGTTCTAGTGATGTTTACAACACCACCACCACCATCACTCCCCACACACACACACAGTGCGCTAACCACTGCACCATCACTCCCCACTCACACACACAGTGCGCTAACCACTGCACCACCACTCCCCACTCAGACACACAATGCCCTAACCACTGCTCCACCACTCCCCACTCACACAGAGTGCGCTAACCACTGCACCACCACTCCCCACTCACACACAGTGCGCTAACCACTGCACCACCACTCCCCACTCACACACAGTGCGCTAACCACTGCACCACCACTCCCCACACACACTCAACGTGTGCTAACCACTGCACCACCACTCCCTCCACACAAATTATTTCGCGACTCAATGCTGCCCTCTTCTGGTAAAAAACTAGAATCTCACCCACCAACTCACCCACTCACCCACCCACCCATTCATCCAGACAAAGCTACCCCACGTAGCCTCTAGCTGGTTGTAGGGGCAAGTGCTGTTCCACAGACACTGTGTTTGTGTAACAGCACTTGCCCCTACAGCATTGCTAAAGGGTACCTGGGGTAGCTTTCTCTGTGTCTGTGTATGAGAGCACTTGCCCCTACAGCCCCGCTAGAGGCTACCTGGGGTAACTTTGTCTATGTATGTTTTGACAGCATTTGCCCCGTCAGCCCTGCTAGAATTTATCTGGGTTAGCTTTGTATGTATCTGTGTGAGAGCACTTGCCCCTACAGCCCTGCGAGAGGCTACCTAAGGTAGCTTTTTCTGTGTTTGTGTAACAGCACTTGCCCCTACAGCCCTGCTAGAGGCTACCCGGGGTAGCTTTCTCTGTGTGTAACAGCACTAGCCTCTACTGCCGCGCTAGAGGCTACCTGGGGTAGCTTTGTCTGTGTCTATGTAAAAGCACTTGCCCCTACAGCCCTGCCAAAGGCTACCTGGGGTAGCTTTGTCAGTGTCTGTGGAACAGCACTTGCCCCCACAGCCAGCTAGAGGCTACCTGGGGTAGCTTTGTCTGGATGAGTGGGTGGTTGAGTGAGGGGGTGAGTTGGTGAGTGAGATTCTAGTTTTTACCACAAGAGGGCAGCATTGAGTTGCGACATAATTTGTGTGGGGGGAGTGGTGGTGCAGTGGTTAGCGCACGTTGAGTGTGTGTGGGGAGTGGTGGTGCAGTGGTTAGCGCACTGTGTGTGAGTGGGGAGTGGTGGTGCAGTGGTTAGCGCACTGTGTGTGAGTGGGGAGTGGTGGAGCAGTGGTTAGGGCAATGTGTGTGTGAGTGGGGAGTGATGGTGCAGTGGTTAGTGCACTGTGTGTGTGTGTGGGGAGTGATGGTGGTGGTGGTGTTGTAAACATCGCTAGAACTGGGAGAGAGACAAAGTCGGTCGGGCGTTGTGGTGCTGGCCACCCACTCCCTTTGTGTGTAGCCACAGTGCCGGTAGCCTTCATAGGTGCTATTGCTCAAAGCACTTGCCCCTACAACCAGAAAGAGTCTACCTGGGGTAGCTTTGTCTGTGTCTCTGTGACAACATTTGCCCCGACAACCAGCTAGAGGCTACCTGGTGTAGCTTTGTCTATGTATGTTTTGACAGCACTTGCCCCTACAGCCCTGCTAGAATTTATCTGGGTTAGCTTTTTTTATCTGTGTTGCAGCAATTGCCCCTACAGCCCTGCGAGAGGCTACCTAAGGTACCGGTATCCACTCACCTCTTCTTTACGCTGCCCGATGGGGCTTGGGGGGGGGGGAAAGGCTCGCCCTGAACTCCACCCTGCGAACCTCACGCGGAATGTTGAGGACGGCTGAGGCCGCCTGAACTTCGTGCCGACGTTCCTGAATGACGACTCCGCAGAATTTTTTTTTGCTCCGCCCCCACTCCCTTATATGGCAACAAAAACCCGTTAGTACCCGGATCATCTGACGTCATCCTGCGCATCCAATCGAACGCCCCCGGCCGTTGGGGGGTGGTGGGGGGGGAGGCTCGTCATCCCCCCCACCCGCGCCGCCGCCCCCGCCCCCCTCCCGCTGTTTACCCAGTGACAAATCGCTGCCCGTGGCGCTAACGGTGATTGGCTGGGACTGTTGCCGGGGGCTGCAGAGGCGCCGGGGGGTGTCTGAGAGGAGGCAGAAGCTGTGAGGTGACGTCATCGGTTGGGCCCAATCAAAGGTAGACGAGAAGCGACGGCGGTGATTGGCTGGGACTGTTGCCGGGGGCTGCAGAGGCGCCGGGGGGTGTCTGAGAGGAGGCAGAAGCTGTGAGGTGACGTCATCGGTTGGGCCCAATCAGGTAGCCTTTGGCAGGGGTGTAGGGGCAAGTGCTTTTACATAGACACAGACAAGGTAGCCCAGGTAGCCTCTAGCGCGGCTGTAGAGGCTAGTGCTGTTACTCTCAGAGAAAGCTACCCCAGGTAGCCTCTAGCAGGGCTGTAGGGGCAAGTGCTGTTACACAAACACATACAAAGCTACCCCAGGTAGCCTCTAGCAGGGCTGTAGGGGCAAGTGCTGTTACACAAACACATACAAAGCTACCTTACGTAGCCTCTCGCAGGGCTGTGGGGTAAGTGCTCTCACACAGATACAAACAAAGCTAACCCAGATAAATTCTAGCAGGGCTGTCGGGGCAGGTGCTGTCAAAACATACATAGACAAAGCTACCCCAGGTAGCCTCTAGCGGGGCTGTAGAGGCAAGTGCTCTCATACACAGACACAGACAAAGCTACCCCAGGTACCCTCTAGCAATGCTGTAGGGGCAAGTGCTGTTACACAAACACAGACAAAGCTACCCCATGTAGCCTCTAGCAATGCTGTAGGGGCAAGTGCTGTTACACAAACACAGACAAAGCTACCTTAGATAGCCTCTCGCAGGGCTGTAGGGGCAAGTGCTGCCACACAGATACAAAAAAGCTAACCCAGATAAATTCTAGCAGGGCTGTAGGGGCAAGTGCTGTCAAAACATACATAGACAAAGCTACCCCAGGTAGCCTCTAGCTGGTTGTCGGGGCAAATGTTGTCACAGCGACACAGACAAAGCTACCCCAGGTAGAATCTTTCTGGTTGTAGGGGCAAGTGCTTTGAGCAATAGCACCTATGAAGGCTACCGTCACTGTGGCTACACACACAGAGGGAGTGGGTGGCCAGCACCACCACGCCCGACCGCCTTTGTCTCTCTCCCAGTTCTAGTGATGTTTACAACACCACCACCACCATCACTCCCCACACACACACACAGTGCGCTAACCACTGCACCATCACTCCCCACTCACACACACAGTGCGCTAACCACTGCACCACCACTCCCCACTCAGACACACAATGCTCTAACCACTGCTCCACCACTCCCCACTCACACAGAGTGCGCTAACCACTGCACCACCACTCCCCACTCACACACAGTGCGCTAACCACTGCATGAACCACTTCCCACTCACACACAGTGCGCTAACCACTGCACCACCACTCCCCACACACACTCAACGTGCGCTAACCACTGCACCACCACTCCCCCCACACAAATTATTTCGCGACTCAATGCTGCCCTCTTGTGGTAAAAAACTAGAATCTCACTAGCTTTGTCAGTGTCTGTGGAACAGCACTTGCCCCTACAACCAGCTAGAGGCTACGTGGGGTAGCTTTGTCTGGATGAATGGGTGGGTGAGTGGGTGAGTTTGTGAGTGAAATTCTAGTTTTTTACCACAAGAGGGCAGCATGGAGTCACGAAAAAATTTGTGTGGGGGGAGTGGTGGTGCAGTGGTTAGCGCACGTTAAGTGTGTGGGGAGTGGTGGTGCAGTGGTTAGCGCACTGTGTGTGAGTGGGGAGTGGTGGTGCAGTGGTTAGCGCACTGTGTGTGAGTGGGGAGTGGTGGTGCAGTGGTTAGCGCACTCTGTGTGAGTGGGGAGTGGTGGAGCAGTGGTTAGGGCATTGTGTGTCTGAGTGGGGAGTGGTGGTGCAGTGGTTAGCGCACTGTGTGTGTGAGTGGGGAGTGATGGTGCAGTGGTTAGCGCACTGTGTGTGTGTGTGGGGAGTGATGGTGGTGGTGGTGTTGTAAACATCGCTAGAACCTGGAGAGAGACAAAGGCGGTCGGGCGTGGTGGTGCTGGCCACCCACTCCCTCTGTGTGTGTAGCCACAGTGCCGGTAGCCTTCATAGGCGCTATTGCTCACAGCACTTGCCCCTACAACCAGAAAGAGTCTACCTGGGGTAGCTTTGTCTGTGTCTCTGTGACAACATTTGCCCCGACAACCAGCTAGAGGCTACCTGGGGTAGGTTTGTCTATGTATGTTTTGACAGCACTTGCCCCTACAGCCCTGCTAGAATTTATCTGGGTTAGCTTTTTTGTATGTGTGTGGCAGCACTTGCCCCTACAGCCCTGCGAGAGGCTACCTAAGGTACCGGTATCCACTCACCTCTTCTTTACGCTGCCCGATGGGGCTTGGGGGGGGGGGAAAGGCTCGCCCTGAACTCCACCCTGCGAACCTCACGCGGAATGTTGAGGACGGCTGAGGCCGCTGAACTTCGTGCCGACGTTCCTGAATGACGACTCCGCAGAATTTTTTTTTGCTCCGCCCCCACTCCCTTATATGGCAACAAAAACCCGTTAGTACCCGGATCATCTGACGTCATCCTGCGCATCCAATCGAACGCCCCCGGCCGTTGGGGGGTGGTGGGGGGGGAGGCTCGTCATCCCCCCCACCCGCGCCGCCGCCCCCGCCCCCCTCCCGCTGTTTACCAAGTGACAAATCGCTGCCCGTGGCGCGAACGGTGATTGGCTGGGACTGTTGCCGGGGGCTGCAGAGGCGCCGGGGGGTGTCTGAGAGGAGGCAGAAGCTGTGAGGTGACGTCATCGGTTGGGCCCAATCAAAGGTAGACGAGAAGCGACGGCGGTGATTGGCTGGGACTGTTGCCGGGGGCTGCAGAGGCGCCGGGGGGTGTCTGAGAGGAGGCAGAAGCTGTGAGGTGACGTCATCGGTTGGGCCCAATCAGGTAGCCTTTGGCAGGGGTGTAGGGGCAAGTGCTTTTACATAGACACAGACAAGGTAGCCCAGGTAGCCTCTAGCGCGGCTGTAGAGGCTAGTGCTGTTACTCTCAGAGAAAGCTACCCCAGGTAGCCTCTAGCAGGGCTGTAGGGGCAAGTGCTGTTACACAAACACATACAAAGCTACCCCAGGTAGCCTCTAGCAGGGCTGTAGGGGCAAGTGCTGTTACACAAACACATACAAAGCTACCTTACGTAGCCTCTCGCAGGGCTGTGGGGTAAGTGCTCTCACACAGATACAAACAAAGCTAACCCAGATAAATTCTAGCAGGGCTGTCGGGGCAGGTGCTGTCAAAACATACATAGACAAAGCTACCCCAGGTAGCCTCTAGCGGGGCTGTAGAGGCAAGTGCTCTCATACACAGACACAGACAAAGCTACCCCAGGTACCCTCTAGCAATGCTGTAGGGGCAAGTGCTGTTACACAAACACAGACAAAGCTACCTTAGATAGCCTCTCGCAGGGCTGTAGGGGCAAGTGCTGCCACACAGATACAAAAAAGCTAACCCAGATAAATTCTAGCAGGGCTGTAGGGGCAAGTGCTGTCAAAACATACATAGACAAAGCTACCCCAGGTAGCCTCTAGCTGGTTGTCGGGGCAAATGTTGTCACAGCGACACAGACAAAGCTACCCCAGGTAGAATCTTTCTGGTTGTAGGGGCAAGTGTTTTGAGCAATAGCACCTATGAAGGCTACCGTCACTGTGGCTACACACACAGAGGGAGTGGGTGGCCAGCACCACCACGCCCGACCGCCTTTGTCTCTCTCCCAGTTCTAGTGATGTTTACAACACCACCACCACCATCACTCCCCACACACACACACAGTGCGCTAACCACTGCACCATCACTCCCCACTCACACACACAGTGCGCTAACCACTGCACCACCACTCCCCACTCAGACACACAATGCCCTAACCACTGCTCCACCACTCCCCACTCACACAGAGTGCGCTAACCACTGCACCACCACTCCCCACTCACACACAGTGCGCTAACCACTGCATGAACCACTTCCCACTCACACACAGTGCGCTAACCACTGCACCACCACTCCCCACACACACTCAACGTGCGCTAACCACTGCACCACCACTCCCCCCACACAAATTATTTCGCGACTCAATGCTGCCCTCTTGTGGTAAAAAACTAGAATCTCACTAGCTTTGTCAGTGTCTGTGGAACAGCACTTGCCCCTACAACCAGCTAGAGGCTACGTGGGGTAACTTTGTCTGGATGAATGGGTGGGTGAGTGGGTGAGTTTGTGAGTGAAATTCTAGTTTTTTACCACAAGAGGGCAGCATGGAGTCACAAAAAAATTTGTGTGGGGGGAGTGGTGGTGCAGTGGTTAGCGCACGTTAAGTGTGTGGGGAGTGGTGGTGCAGTGGTTAGCGCACTGTGTGTGAGTGGGGAGTGGTGGTGCAGTGGTTAGCGCACTGTGTGTGAGTGGGGAGTGGTGGTGCAGTGGTTAGCGCACTCTGTGTGAGTGGGGAGTGGTGGAGCAGTGGTTAGGGCATTGTGTGTCTGAGTGGGGAGTGGTGGTGCAGTGGTTAGCGCACTGTGTGTGTGAGTGGGGAGTGATGGTGCAGTGGTTAGCGCACTGTGTGTGTGTGGGGAGTGATGGTGGTGGTGGTGTTGTAAACATCGCTAGAACTGGGAGAGAGACAAAGGCGGTCGGGCGTGGTGGTGCTGGCCACCCACTCCCTCTGTGTGTGTAGCCACAGTGCCGGTAGCCTTCATAGGCGCTATTGCTCACAGCACTTGCCCCTACAACCAGAAAGAGTCTACCTGGGGTAGCTTTGTCTGTGTCTCTGTGACAACATTTGCCCCGACAACCAGCTAGAGGCTACCTGGGGTAGGTTTGTCTATGTATGTTTTGACAGCACTTGCCCCTACAGCCCTGCTAGAATTTATCTGGGTTAGCTTTTTTGTATGTGTGTGGCAGCACTTGCCCCTACAGCCCTGCGAGAGGCTACCTAAGGTACCGGTATCCACTCACCTCTTCTTTACGCTGCCCGATGGGGCTTGGGGGGGGGGGAAAGGCTCGCCCTGAACTCCACCCTGCGAACCTCACGCGGAATGTTGAGGACGGCTGAGGCCGCCTGAACTTCGTGCCGACGTTCCTGAATGACGACTCCGCAGAATTTTTTTTTGCTCCGCCCCCACTCCCTTATATGGCAACAAAAACCCGTTAGTACCCGGATCATCTGACGTCATCCTGCGCATCCAATCGAACGCCCCCGGCCGTTGGGGGGTGGTGGGGGGGGAGGCTCGTCATCCCCCCCACCCGCGCCGCCGCCCCCGCCCCCCTCCCGCTGTTTACCCAGTGACAAATCGCTGCCCGTGGCGCTAACGGTGATTGGCTGGGACTGTTGCCGGGGGCTGCAGAGGCGCCGGGGGGTGTCTGAGAGGCGGCAGAAGCTGTGAGGTGACGTCATCGGTTGGGCCCAATCAAAGGTAGACGAGAAGCGACGGCGGTGATTGGCTGGGACTGTTGCCGGGGGCTGCAGAGGCGCCGGGGGGTGTCTGAGAGGAGGCAGAAGCTGTGAGGTGACGTCATCGGTTGGGCCCAATCAGGTAGCCTTTGGCAGGGGTGTAGGGGCAAGTGCTTTTACATAGACACAGACAAGGTAGCCCAGGTAGCCTCTAGCGCGGCTGTAGAGGCTAGTGCTGTTACTCTCAGAGAAAGCTACCCCAGGTAGCCTCTAGCAGGGCTGTAGGGGCAAGTGCTGTTACACAAACACATACAAAGCTACCCCAGGTAGCCTCTAGCAGGGCTGTAGGGGCAAGTGCTGTTACACAAACACATACAAAGCTACCTTACGTAGCCTCTCGCAGGGCTGTGGGGTAAGTGCTCTCACACAGATACAAACAAAGCTAACCCAGATAAATTCTAGCAGGGCTGTCGGGGCAGGTGCTGTCAAAACATACATAGACAAAGCTACCCCAGGTAGCCTCTAGCGGGGCTGTAGAGGCAAGTGCTCTCATACACAGACACAGACAAAGCTACCCCAGGTACCCTCTAGCAATGCTGTAGAGGCAAGTGCTGTTACACAAACACAGACAAAGCTACCCCATGTAGCCTCTAGCAATGCTGTAGGGGCAAGTGCTGTTACACAAACACAGACAAAGCTACCTTAGATAGCCTCTCGCAGGGCTGTAGGGGCAAGTGCTGCCACACAGATACAAAAAAGCTAACCCAGATAAATTCTAGCAGGGCTGTAGGGGCAAGTGCTGTCAAAACATACATAGACAAAGCTACCCCAGGTAGCCTCTAGCTGGTTGTCGGGGCAAATGTTGTCACAGCGACACAGACAAAGCTACCCCAGGTAGAATCTTTCTGGTTGTAGGGGCAAGTGCTTTGAGCAATAGCACCTATGAAGGCTACCGTCACTGTGGCTACACACACAGAGGGAGTGGGTGGCCAGCACCACCACGCCCGACCGCCTTTGTCTCTCTCCCAGTTCTAGTGATGTTTACAACACCACCACCACCATCACTCCCCACACACACACACAGTGCGCTAACCACTGCACCATCACTCCCCACTCACACACACAGTGCGCTAACCACTGCACCACCACTCCCCACTCAGACACACAATGCCCTAACCACTGCTCCACCACTCCCCACTCACACAGAGTGCGCTAACCACTGCACCACCACTCCCCACTCACACGCAGTGCGCTAACCACTGCACCACCACTCCCCACTCACACACAGTGCGCTAACCACTGCACCACCACTCCCCACACACACTCAACGTGTGCTAACCACTGCACCACCACTCCCTCCACACAAATTATTTCGCGACTCAATGCTGCCCTCTTCTGGTAAAAAACTAGAATCTCACCCACCAACTCACCCACTCACCCACCCACCCATTCATCCAGACAAAGCTACCCCACGTAGCCTCTAGCTGGTTGTAGGGGCAAGTGCTGTTCCACAGACACTGTGTTTGTGTAACAGCACTTGCCCCTACAGCATTGCTAAAGGGTACCTGGGGTAGCTTTCTCTGTGTCTGTGTATGAGAGCACTTGCCCCTACAGCCCCGCTAGAGGCTACCTGGGGTAACTTTGTCTATGTATGTTTTGACAGCATTTGCCCCGTCAGCCCTGCTAGAATTTATCTGGGTTAGCTTTGTATGTATCTGTGTGAGAGCACTTGCCCCTACAGCCCTGCGAGAGGCTACCTAAGGTAGCTTTTTCTGTGTTTGTGTAACAGCACTTGCCCCTACAGCCCTGCTAGAGGCTACCCGGGGTAGCTTTCTCTGTGTGTAACAGCACTAGCCTCTACTGCCGCGCTAGAGGCTACCTGGGGTAGCTTTGTCTGTGTCTATGTAAAAGCACTTGCCCCTACAGCCCTGCCAAAGGCTACCTGGGGTAGCTTTGTCAGTGTCTGTGGAACAGCACTTGCCCCCACAGCCAGCTAGAGGCTACCTGGGGTAGCTTTGTCTGGATGAGTGGGTGGGTGGTTGAGTGAGGGGGTGAGTTGGTGAGTGAGATTCTAGTTTTTACCACAAGAGGGCAGCATTGAGTTGCGACATAATTTGTGTGGGGGGAGTGGTGGTGCAGTGGTTAGCGCACGTTGAGTGTGTGTGGGGAGTGGTGGTGCAGTGGTTAGCGCACTGTGTGTGAGTGGGGAGTGGTGGTGCAGTGGTTAGCGCACTGTGTGTGAGTGGGGAGTGGTGGAGCAGTGGTTAGGGCAATGTGTGTGTGAGTGGGGAGTGATGGTGCAGTGGTTAGTGCACTGTGTGTGTGTGTGGGGAGTGATGGTGGTGGTGGTGTTGTAAACATCGCTAGAACTGGGAGAGAGACAAAGTCGGTCGGGCGTTGTGGTGCTGGCCACCCACTCCCTTTGTGTGTAGCCACAGTGCCGGTAGCCTTCATAGGTGCTATTGCTCAAAGCACTTGCCCCTACAACCAGAAAGAGTCTACCTGGGGTAGCTTTGTCTGTGTCTCTGTGACAACATTTGCCCCGACAACCAGCTAGAGGCTACCTGGTGTAGCTTTGTCTATGTATGTTTTGACAGCACTTGCCCCTACAGCCCTGCTAGAATTTATCTGGGTTAGCTTTTTTTATCTGTGTGGCAGCAATTGCCCCTACAGCCCTGCGAGAGGCTACCTAAGGTACCGGTATCCACTCACCTCTTCTTTACGCTGCCCGATGGGGCTTGGGGGGGGGGGGGAAAGGCTCGCCCTGAACTCCACCCTGCGAACCTCACGCGGAATGTTGAGGACGGCTGAGGCCGCTGAACTTCGTGCCGACGTTCCTGAATGACGACTCCGCAGAATTTTTTTTTGCTCCGCCCCCACTCCCTTATATGGCAACAAAAACCCGTTAGTACCCGGATCATCTGACGTCATCCTGCGCATCCAATCGAACGCCCCCGGCCGTTGGGGGGTGGTGGGGGGGGAGGCTCGTCATCCCCCCCACCCGCGCCGCCGCCCCCGCCCCCCTCCCGCTGTTTACCAAGTGACAAATCGCTGCCCGTGGCGCGAACGGTGATTGGCTGGGACTGTTGCCGGGGGCTGCAGAGGCGCCGGGGGGTGTCTGAGAGGAGGCAGAAGCTGTGAGGTGACGTCATCGGTTGGGCCCAATCAGGTAGCCTTTGGCAGGGGTGTAGGGGCAAGTGCTTTTACATAGACACAGACAAGGTAGCCCAGGTAGCCTCTAGCGCGGCTGTAGAGGCTAGTGCTGTTACTCTCAGAGAAAGCTACCCCAGGTAGCCTCTAGCAGGGCTGTAGGGGCAAGTGCTGTTACACAAACACATACAAAGCTACCCCAGGTAGCCTCTAGCAGGGCTGTAGGGGCAAGTGCTGTTACACAAACACATACAAAGCTACCTTACGTAGCCTCTCGCAGGGCTGTGGGGTAAGTGCTCTCACACAGATACAAACAAAGCTAACCCAGATAAATTCTAGCAGGGCTGTCGGGGCAGGTGCTGTCAAAACATACATAGACAAAGCTACCCCAGGTAGCCTCTAGCGGGGCTGTAGAGGCAAGTGCTCTCATACACAGACACAGACAAAGCTACCCCAGGTACCCTCTAGCAATGCTGTAGGGGCAAGTGCTGTTACACAAACACAGACAAAGCTACCCCATGTAGCCTCTAGCAATGCTGTAGGGGCAAGTGCTGTTACACAAACACAGACAAAGCTACCTTAGATAGCCTCTCGCAGGGCTGTAGGGGCAAGTGCTGCCACACAGATACAAAAAAGCTAACCCAGATAAATTCTAGCAGGGCTGTAGGGGCAAGTGCTGTCAAAACATACATAGACAAAGCTACCCCAGGTAGCCTCTAGCTGGTTGTCGGGGCAAATGTTGTCACAGCGACACAGACAAAGCTACCCCAGGTAGAATCTTTCTGGTTGTAGGGGCAAGTGCTTTGAGCAATAGCACCTATGAAGGCTACCGTCACTGTGGCTACACACACAGAGGGAGTGGGTGGCCAGCACCACCACGCCCGACCGCCTTTGTCTCTCTCCCAGTTCTAGTGATGTTTACAACATCACCACCACCATCACTCCCCACACACACACACAGTGCGCTAACCACTGCACCATCACTCCCCACTCACACACACAGTGCGCTAACCACTGCACCACCACTCCCCACTCAGACACACAATGCCCTAACCACTGCTCCACCACTCCCCACTCACACAGAGTGCGCTAACCACTGCACCACCACTCCCCACTCACACACAGTGCGCTAACCACTGCACCACCACTCCCCACTCACACACAGTGCGCTAACCACTGCACCACCACTCCCCACACACACTCAACGTGTGCTAACCACTGCACCACCACTCCCCCCACACAAATTATTTCGCGACTCAATGCTGCCCTCTTGTGGTACAAAACTAGAATCTCACTCACAAACTCACCCACTCACCCACCCACCCATTCATCCAGACAAAGTTACCCCACGTAGCCTCTAGCTGGTTGTAGGGGCAAGTGCTGTTCCACAGACACTGACAAAGCTACCCCAGTTTGCCTTTGGCAGGGCTGTAGGGGCAAGTGCTGTTACATAGACACAGACAAAGGTACCCCAGGGAGCCTCTAGCGGGGCTGTAGGGGCAAGTGCTGTTACACACAGACAAAGCTACCCCAGGTAGCCTCTAGCAGGTTTTAGGGGCAAGTGCTGCTACAAAGACACAGACAAGCTATCCTAGGCAGCCTTTAGCAGGGCTGTAGGGGCAAGTGCTCTCATACGCATACACAGACACAGACAAAGCTACCCCAGGTAGCCTCTAGCAGGGCTGTCGGGGCAAGTGCTGTCAAAACATGCATAGACAAAGCTACCCCAGATAGCCTCTAGCGGGGCTGTAGGGGCAAGTGCTCTCATACACAGACACAGACAAAGCTACCCCAGGTACCCTCTAGCAGGGCTATAGGGGCAAGTGCTGTTACACAAACACAGACAAAGCTACCTTAGTTAGCCTCTCGCAGGGCTGTAGGGGCAATTGCTGCCACACAGATACAATAAAGCTAACCCAGATAAATTCTAGCAGGGCTGTAGGGGCAAGTGCTGTCAAAACATACATAGACAAAGCTACCCCAGGTAGCCTCTAGCTGGTTGTCGGGGCAAATGTTGTCACAGCGACACAGACAAATCTACCCCATGGTAGACTCTTTCTGGTTGTAGGGGCAAGTGCTTTGACCAATAGCACCTATGAAGGCTACCGGCACTGTGGGTACACACACAGAGGGAGTGGGTGGCCAGCACCACCACGCCCGACCGCTTTTGTCTCTCTCCCAGTTCTAGTGATGTTTACAACACCACCACCACCATCACTCCCCACACACACACACAGTGCGCTAACCACTGCACCATCACTCCCCACTCACACAGACAGTGCGCTAACCACTGCACCACCACTCCCCACTCAGACACAGAATGCCCTAACCACTGCTCCACCACTCCCCACTCACACAGAGTGCGCTGACCACTGCACCACCACTCCCCACTCACACACAGTGCGCTAACCACTGCACCACCACTCCCCACACACACTCAACGTGCGCTAACCACTGCACCACCACTCCCCCCACACAAATGATTTCGCGACTCAATGCTGCCCTCTTGTGGTAAAAAACTAGAATCTCACTCACCAACTCACCCACCCACCCATTCATCCAGACAAAGCTGCCCCACGTAGCCTCTAGCTGGTTGTAGGGGCAAGTGCTGTTCCACAGACACTGACAAAGCTACCCCAGTTTGCCTTTGGCAGGGCTGTAGGGGCAAGTGCTGTTACACAAACACATACAAAGCTACCCTAGGTAGCCTCTCGAAGGGCTGTGGGGAAAGTGCTCTCACACAGACACAAACAAAGCTAACCCAGATAAATTCTAGCAGGGCTGTCGGGGCAAGTGCTGTCAAAACATACATAGACAAAGCTACCCCAGGTAGCCTCTAGCGGGGCTGTAGGGGCAAGTGCTCTCATACACAGACAAAGCTACCCCAGGTAGCCTCTAGCGGGGCTGTAGGGGCAAGTGCTCTCATACACAGACAAAGCTACCCCAGGTAGCCTCTAGCAATGCTGTAGGGGCAAGTGCTGTTACACAAACACAGACAAAGCTACCTTAGTTAGCCTCTCGCAGGGCTGTAGGGGCAAGTGCTGCCACACAGATACAAAAAAGCTAACCCAGATAAATTCTAGCAGGGCTGTAGGGGCAAGTGCTGTCAAAACATACATAGACAAACCTACCCCAGGTAGCCTCTAGCTGGTTGTCGGGGCAAATGTTGTCACAGAGACACAGACAAAGCTACCCCAGGTAGACTCTTTCTGGTTGTAGGGGCAAGTGCTGTCACACAGACACAGTTACGCCCAGGTAGCCTTTAGCAGGACTGTAGGGGCAAGTGCTGTGAGCAATAGCGCCTATGAAGGCTACCGGCACTGTGGCTACACACACAGAGGGAGTGGGTGGCCAGCACCACCACGCCCGACCGCCTTTGTCTCTCTCCCAGTTCTAGCGATGTTTACAACACCACCACCATCACTCCCCACACACACACACACAGTGCGCTAACCACTGCACCAGCACTCCCCACTCAGACACAGTGCGCTAACCACTGCACCACCACTCCCCACTCACACACAGTGCGCTAACCACTGCACCACCACTCCCCACACACACTCAACGTGCGCTAACCACTGCACCACCACTCCCCCCAAACAAATTTTTTCGCGACTCAATGCTGCCCCCTTGTGGTAAAAAACTAGAATCTCACTCACCAACTCACCCACTCACCCACCCACCCATTCATCCAGACAAAGCTACCCCACGTAGCCTGTAGCTGGTTGTAGGGGCAAGTGCTGTTCCACAGACACTGACAAAGCTACCCCAGGTAGCCTTTGGCAGGGCTGTAGGGGCAAGTGCTGTTACATAGACACAGACAAAGGTACCCCAGGTAGCCTCTAGCGGGGCTGTAGGGGCAAGTGCTCTCACACAGATACAAACAAAGCTAACCCAGATAAATTCTAGCAGGGCTGTCGGGGCAAGTGCTGTCAAAACATACATAGACAAAGCTACCCCAGGTAGCCTCTAGCAATGCTGTAGAGGCAAGTGCTGTTACACAAACACAGACAAAGCTACCCCAGGTAGCCTCTAGCATGGCTATAGGGGCAAGTGCTGTTACACAAACACAGACAAAGCTACCTTAGGTAGCCTCTCGCAGGGCTGTAGGGGCAAGTGCTGTCACACAGATATAAACAAAGCTAACCCAGATACATTCTAGCAGGGCTGTAGGGGCAAGTGCTGTCAAAACATACATAGACAAAGCTACCCCAGGTAGCCTCTAGCTGGTTGTCGGGGAAAATGTTGTCACAGAGACACGGACAAAGCTACCCCAGGTAGACTCTTTCTGGTTGTAGGGGCAAGTGCTTTGAGCAATAGCACCTATGAAGGCTACCGGCACTGTGGCTACACACACAGAGGGAGTGGGTGGCCAGCACCACAACGCCCGACCGACTTTGTCTCTCTCCCAGTTCTAGCGATGTTTACAACACCACCACCACCACCATCACTCCCCACACACACACACAGTGCGCTAACCACTGCACCATCACTCCCCACTCACACACACAGTGCGCTAACCACTGCACCACCACTCCCCACTCAGACACACAATGCCCTAACCACTGCTCCACCACTCCCCACTCACACAGAGTGCGCTAACCACTGCACCACCACTCCCCACTCACACACAGTGCGCTATCCACTGCACCACCACTCCCCACTCACACACAGTGCGCTAACCACTGCACCACCACTCCCCACACACACTCAACGTGCGCTAACCACTGCACCACCACTCCCCCCACACAAATTATTTCGCGACTAAATGCTGCCCTCTTGTGGTAAAAACTAGAATCTCACTCACCAACTCACCCCCTCACTCAACCACCCACCCACTCATCCAGACAAAGCTACCCCAGGTAGCCTCTAGCTGGCTGTGGGGGCAAGTGCTGTTCCACAGACACTGACAAAGCTACCCCAGGTAGCCTTTGGCAGGGCTGTAGGGGCAAGTGCTGTTACATAGACACAGACAACGCTACCCCAGGTAGCCTCTAGCACGGCTGTAGGGGCTAGTGCTTTTACACACAGAGAAAGCTACCCCAGGTAGCCTCTAGCAGGGCTGTAGGGGCAAGTGCTGTTACACAAACACAGACAAAGATACCTTAGGTAGCCTCTCGCAGGGCTGTAGGGGCAAGTGCTCTCACACAGATACAAACAAAGCTAACCCAGATAAATTCGAGCAGGGCTGTCGGGGCAAGTGCTGTCAAAACATACATAGACAAAGCTACCCCAGGTAGCCATTAGCGGGGCTGTAGGGGCAAGTGCTCTCATACACAGACACAGACAAAGCTACCCCAGGTACCCTCTAGCAATGCTGTAGGGGCAAGTGCTGTTACACAAACACAGACAAAGCTACCTTAGGTAGCCTCTCGCAGGGCTGTAGGGGCAATTGCTGCCACACAGATACAAAAAAGCTAACCTAGATAAATTCTAGCAGGGCTGTAGGGGCAAGTGCTGTCAAAACATACATACACAAAGCTACCCCAGGTAGCCTCTAGCTGGTTGTCGGGGCAAATGTTGTCACAGAGACACAGACAAAGCTACCCCAGGTAGACTCTTTCTGGTTGTAGGGGCAAGTGCTTTGAGCAATAGCACCTATGAAGGCTACCGGCACTGTGGCTACACACACAGAGGGAGTGGGTGGCCAGCACCACCACGCCCGACCGCCTTTGTCTCTCTCCCAGTTCTAGCGATGTTTACAACACCACCACCATCACTCCCCACACACACACACATTGCGCTAACAACTGCACCACCACTCCCCACTCACACACAGTGCGCTAACCACTGCACCACCACTCACACACAGTGCGCTAACCAATGCACCACCACTCCCCACACACACTCAACGTGCGCTAACCACTGCACCACCACTCCCCCCACACAAATTATTTCGCGACTCAATGCTGCCCTCTTGTGGTAAAAACTAGAATCTCACTCACCAACTCACCCCCTCACTCAAACACCCACCCACTCATCCAGACAAAGCTACCCCAGGTAGCCTCTAGCTGGCTGTGGGGGCAAGTGCTGTTCCACAGACACTGACAAAGCTACCCCAGGTAGCCTTTGGCAGGGCTGTAGGGGGAAGTGCTTTTACATAGACACAGACAAAGCTACCCCAGGTAGCCTCTAGCAGGGCTGTAGGGGCAAGTGCTGTTACACAAACACAGACAAAGCTACCCCAGGTAGCCTCTCGCAGGGCTGTAGGGGCAAGTGCTCTCACACAGATACAAACAAAGCTAACCCAGATAAATTCTAGCAGGGCTGTCGGGGCAAGTGCTGTCAAAACATACATAGACAAAGCTACCCCAGGTAGCCTCTAGCGGGGCTGTAGGGGCAAGTGCTCTCATACAGACACAGACAAAGCTACCCCAGGTACCCTCTAGCAATGCTGTAGGGGCAAGTGCTGTTACACAAACGCAGACAAAGCTACCCCAGGTAGCCTCTTTATATAATACATAGTAATATATGTAGTGTGTGTGTACTGTGTATGTAGTGTGTGTGTACTGTGTGTGTAGTGTGTGAGTACTGTGTGTAGTGTGTAAGTACTGTGTGTGTAGCGTGCGTGTACTGTGTGTGTAGTGTGTGTGTACTGTGTGTGTGAGTACTGTGTGTGTAGTGTGTGAGCACTGTGTGTGTAGTGTGTGAGTACTCTGCGTGTAATGTCTGAATACTGTGTGTGTAGTGTGTGTGTACTGTGTGTGTAGTGTGTGAGTACTGTGTGTAGTGTGTGAGTACTGTGTGTGTAGTGTGTGAATACTGTGTGAGTACTGTGTGTGTAGTGTGTGTGTACTGTGTGTGTAGTGTGTGTGTACTGTGTGTGTAGTGTGTGAATACTGTGTGTAATGTGTGTAAGTACGGTGTGTGTAGTGTGTGAATACTGGGTGTGTAGTGTGTGAATACTGTGTGTAGTGTGTGAATACTGTGTGTGTAGTGTGTGTACCGTGTGTAGTGTGCGAGTACTGTGTGTGTATTGTGTGAATACTGTGTGTATTGTGTGAGTACTGTGTGTGTAGTGTGTGAGTACTGTGTGTAGTGTGTGAGTACTGTATGTGTAGTGTGTGAGCACTGTGTGTGTAGTGTGTGAGTACTCTGCGTGTAATGTCTGAATACTGTGTGTGTAGTGTGTGAGTACTGTGTGTAGTGTGTGAATAGTGTGTGAGTACTGTGTGTGTAGTGTGTGTGTAGTGTGTGTACTGTGTGTGTAGTGTGTGAATACTGTGTGTAATGTGTTTGAGTACGGTGTGTGTAGTGTGTGAATACTGTGTGTGTAGTGTGTGAGTACTGTGTGTGTAGGGTGTAAGTACTGTGTGTGTAGTGTGTGTGTAGTGTGTGAGTACTGTGTGTGTAGTGTGTGTGTAGTGTGTGAGTACTGTGTGTAGTGTGTGAGTACTGTGTGTGTAGCGTGTGAGTACTGTGTGTAGTGTGAGTACTGTGTGTGTAGTGTGTGTGTACTGTGTGTGTAGTGTGTGTGTACTGTGTGTGTAGTGTGTGAATACTGTGTGTAATGTGTGTAAGTACGGTGTGTGTAGTGTGTGAATACTGGGTGTGTAGTGTGTGAATACTGTGTGTAGTGTGTGAATACTGTGTGTAGTGTGTGAGTACTGTGTGTGTAGTGTGTGAGTACTGTGTGTGTAGTGTGTGAGTACTGTGTGTGTAGTGTGTGAGTACTGTGTGTGTAGTGTGTGAATACTGGGGGAAGCATACCAAAACAGACAAGGTTTAGCAAAATTTGGAAACCATATAAAGCAACGCAGACGGTCGGTCAAAACACAATCAACGCATAGTCTGATTGATGACGCTATTTCAAAGATTGCTAAACTGCAAGTTAAGTATGAACTTCAAAACACAGACCGCACACACACACAGACATTCAAGCAGAGCGGACCAGCACAGAGACAGCACACAGTGGGAGTCGCGTTCAAATTTAGCTCTTCTGTACCTGATGATGGCCGCTTGTGTTGCGGCCGAAACGTCCTACGCTATCACGTCATTTCATTAATTTATTTCTTATTCGTACGTGACTTTACCGAAAAAAACACGCAAAGAGTAATTCCTGCAAGTCACGAATGCTTCGAACCGAGTCTCAAGTACTGTTACAGGATACAAACGTGGCGAGTTTGGCTGTTTGCGTGAATACCGTCTGTTGTAAAACAGCGCGTGTGTAACAACACAACCTTGTGGCAACAACAACAACAACCCGCGTGTGGAACAACACAACCTTGCGGCAACAACAACCCGCGTGTGGAACAACACAACTTTGTGGCAACAACAACAACCCGCGTGTGGAACAACACAACCTTGCGGCAACAACAACCCGCGTGTGTAACAACACAACCTTGTGGCAACAACAACAACCCGCGTGTGGAACAACACAACCTTGCGGCAACAACCCGCGTGTGTAACAACACAACCTTGTGGCAACAACAACAACCCGCGTGTGGAACAACACAACCTTGTGGCAACAACAACAACCCGCGTGTGGAACAACACAACCTTGCGGCAACAACAACCCGCGTGTGGAACAACACAACCTTGTGGCAACAACAACAACCCGCGTGTGGAACAACACAACCTTGTGGCAACAACAACAACAACCCGCGTGTGGATGTCGCGCGCGTTATCCAGCACCGCATGTTCACACAGCGTGAGAGAGTGTGTTGCTTGTGAATCTCACCGTGTGTGTGCCGTGTGTGCGTGTGTGTGTGTACGTGTGTGTGTGTGCTGCAAGTGGCGGGAAGTCGTGGGCCGTGTTCAAGTCGGCGACGCGGGCACGAACCTTCACTTGGCTGCTCGCGTTCCCAAGGAAGAAGTTGTAACGCCGCTTGCTGTAGTTGTAACCCTGAGGTTGTAGTAGTAACAACGCCGCTTGCTGTAGTTGTAACCCTGAGGTTGTAGCAGTAACAACGCCGCTTGCTGTAGTTGTAACCCTGAGGTTGTAGTAGTAACAACGCCGCTTGCTGTAGTTGTAACCCTGAGGTTGTAGTAGTAACAACACCGCTGTAGTTATAACCCTGACGTTGTAGTAGTAACAACACCGCTGCTGTAGTAGTAACCCTGAGGTTGTAGTAGTAACAACACCGCTGTAGTTATAACCATGAGGTTGTAGTAGTAACAACACCGCTGTAGTTGTAACCCTGAGGTTGTAGTAGTAACAACACCGCTTGCTGTAGTTGTAACCCTGAGGTTGTAGTAGTAACAACACTGCTGCTGTAGTTTTAACCCTGAGGTTGTAGTAGTAACAACACTGCTGCTGTAGTTATAACTCTGAGGTTGTAGTAGTAACAACACTGCTGCTGTAGTTATAACCCTGAGGTTGTAGTAACACCGCTGCTGCTGCGATGTTGGCGGGGTAATGAACTCTGGCGATATCAAAAGTGTCGGGAAATCACGTGACGGGAAATCACGTGACGTTGCAACGTCTCTTTAGTTCCATCTGTCTGTTACAAACCCCCCCACCCCCACACCGGGATACAGAGGTCGCTGTTTTCACAACTGACACAGCCACCAAAGACAAAAGACCCCCCCACACCGGTGGTGTTGTTGTGGCCTGTGGCGGACTTCTGGGGCAAGTGCTGTTCAGCGAGCAGCGCCTCTTGAATGCCGGAACGGTACACGGAAAGGGGTGGGCGGCCAGCACCACGCCCGGCTGTCTTTGTCTCCCCGAGTAAACCGAATTTATTATCAAACGCATCACAACATTGTACCGCTAAAATAAAATGCAAAGACAATTTAACAAAAAAATGTTTAAAGTAGCGGCTTTGATTAGACGCCGCATCGGCTACTCAATTTGAGGCTGAGTCGACCTAGGGGAGGCCCAGGACCAGTTCGGATAATCGTCACTCGCGTTTGCTGACCGTGTGCGGGAATCGAACTCGGCGAGGCCGCTAACCGCTGCGCCACCGCTCCTCTCTGAAACAGAGGTCGCTGTTTTCACACAGCCTCGGGTCACTTAAGCATCATGGCACCGAGACAGAGGTTACAGCCTCGAGTTGCTTCTGTCTGTTACGAAGACAGAGGTTACTGAAACAGAGGTCGCTGTTTTCACACAGCCTCGGGTCACTTAAGAATCATGGCACCGAGACAGAGGTTACAGCCTCGAGTTGCTTCTGTCTATTACGAAGACAGAGGTTACTGAAACAGAGGTCGCTGTTTTCACACAGCCTCGGTTCACTTAAGCATCATGGCACCGAGACAGAGGTTACAGCCTCGAATTGCTTCTGTCTGTTACGAAGACAGAGGTCACTGTTTGGAAGAAAATAAGAATTAATGTTGATTTGAAGCTTTCGTGAATGCAGGAATCTATACTCTGGTTAAAATTCTGATTTATTTTATACCTACGTGACTTTACCGAAAGAACTAAAAAAATAAGAATTAAGTTTTACCCTGTCTGGCAATAAAAAAACCCCTTTTTTTGCGAGGAATCAACTCTGCTGCATTAACCGCACGCACTTGTGATGAACACGCAAACACATGCTCTAATATATGCAAATCTAGAATTAATATATGGCGTGTCTCCCGCACACAACGCGTCATCCACCACCAGACACCCCCCGGCGCCTCTGCAGCCCCCGGCAACAGTCCCAGCCAATCACCGCCGTCGCTTCTCGTCTACCTTTGATTGGGCCCAACCGATGACGTCACCTCACAGCTTCTGCCTCCTCTCAAGACACCCCCCGGCGCCTCTGCAGCCCCCGGCAACAGTCCCAGCCAATCACCGTTAGCGCCACGGGCAGCGATTTGTCACTGGGTAAACAGCGGGAGGGGGGCGGGGGCGGCGGCGCGGGTGGGGGGGATGACGAGACTCCCCCCCCCCACCACCCCCCAACGGCCGGGGGCGTTCGATTGAATGCGCAGGATGACGTCAGATGATCCGGGTACTAACGGGTTTTTGTTGCCATATAAGGGAGTGGGAGCGGAGCAAAAAAATTCTGCGGAGTCATTCAGGAACGTCGGCACGAAGTTCAGGCGGCCTCAGCCGTCCTCAACATTCCGCGTGAGGTTCGCAGGGTGGAGTTCAGGGCGAGCCTTTCCCCCCCCCAAGCCCCATCGGGCAGCGTAAAGAAGAGGTGAGTGGATACCGGTAAAAGGCGAGGTCGGCTGTTCCGGTCGAGCTTAGGCGATAGACTGCGCTCGGCGACGAGGCCTATTCTCTCACCCTCTCCTAGCCTCTCCACTGCTAGCCTGTTCTCTCTCACGCTCCTAGCCTCTCTACTGCTAGTCTGTTCTCTCACTCTCCTTAGCCTCTCCACTGCTAGCCTGTTCTCTCACGCTCCTAGCCTCTCCACTGCTAGCCTGTTCTCTCTCACGCTCCTAGCCTCTCCACTGCTGCCCTGTTCTCTCTCTCCAAGCCTCTCCACTGCTAGCCTGTTCTCTCACTCTCCTAGCCTCTCCACTGCTAGCCTGTTCTCTCACCCTCTCCTAGCCTCTCCACTGCTAGCCTGTTCTCTCACCCTCTCCTAGCCTCTCCACTGCTAGCCTGTTCTCTCTCTCTCTCCTAGCCTCTCCACTGCTAGCCTGTTCTCTCTCACGCTCCTAGCCTCTCCACTGCTAGCCTGTGCTCTCACCCTCCTGGCCTCTCCACTGCTAGCCTGTTCTCTCACGCTCCTAGCCTCTCCACTGCTAGCCTATTCTCTCTCTCCTAGCCTCTCTACTGCTAGCCTGTTCTCTCACGCTCCTAGCCACTCCACTGCTAGCCTATTCTCTCACCCTCCTTAGCCTCTCCACTGCTAGCCTGTTCTCTCTCACTCTCCTAGCCTCTCCACTGCTAGCCTGTTCTCTCACACTCCTTAGCCCCTCCACTGCTAGCCTGTTCTCTCTCTCACACTCCTTAGTCTCTCCACTGCTAGCCTATTCTCTCACCCTCCTTAGTCTCTCCACTGCTAGCCTGTTCTCTCTCTCACTCTCCTAGCCTCTCCACTGCTAGCCTGTTCTCTCTCACGCTCCTAGCCACTCTACTGCTAGCCTGTTCTCTCACTCTCCTTAGCCTCTCCACTGCTAGCCTGTTCTCTCACGCTCCTAGCCTCTCCACTGCTAGCCTGTTCTCTCTCACGCTCCTAGCCTCTCCACTGCTGCCCTGTTCTCTCTCTCCAAGCCTCTCCACTGCTAGCCTGTTCTCTCACTCTCCTAGCCTCTCCACTGCTAGCCTGTTCTCTCACCCTCTCCTAGCCTCTCCACTGCTAGCCTGTTCTCTCACCCTCTCCTAGCCTCTCCACTGCTAGCCTGTTCTCTCTCCCTCTCCTAGCCTCTCCACTGCTCGCCTGCTCTCTCTCTCTCCTAGCCTCTCCACTGCTAGCCTGTTCTCTCTCACGCTCCTAGCCTCTCCACTGCTAGCCTGTTCTCTCACCCTCCTGGCCTCTCCACTGCTAGCCTGTTCTCTCACGCTCCTAGCCTCTCCACTGCTAGCCTGTTCTCTCTCACGCTCCTAGCCTCTCTACTGCTAGCCTGTTCTCTCACTCTCCTTAGCCTCTCCACTGCTAGCCTGTTCTCTCACGCTCCTAGCCTCTCCACTGCTAGCCTGTTCTCTCTCACGCTCCTAGCCTCTCCACTGCTGCCCTGTTCTCTCTCTCCAAGCCTCTCCACTGCTAGCCTGTTCTCTCACTCTCCTAGCCTCTCCACTGCTAGCCTGTTCTCTCACCCTCTCCTAGCCTCTCCACTGCTAGCCTGTTCTCTCACCCTCTCCTAGCCTCTCCACTGCTAGCCTGTTCTCTCTCCCTCTCCTAGCCTCTCCACTGCTCGCCTGCTCTCTCTCTCTCCTAGCCTCTCCACTGCTAGCCTGTTCTCTCTCACGCTCCTAGCCTCTCCACTGCTAGCCTGTTCTCTCACCCTCCTGGCCTCTCCACTGCTAGCCTGTTCTCTCACGCTCCTAGCCTCTCCACTGCTAGCCTGTTCTCTCACCCTCCTAGCCTCTCCACTGCTAGCCTGTTCTCTCACTCTCCTAGCCTCTCCACTGCTAGCCTGTTCTCTCACCCTCCTAGCCTCTCCACTGCTAGCCTGTTCTCTCACCTTCCTAGCCTCTCCACTGCTAGCCTGTTCTCTCTCACGCTCCTAGCCTCTCTACTGCTAGCCTGTTCTCTCACGCTCCTAGCCTCTTCACTGCTAGCCTGTTCTCTCACTCTCCTAGCCTCTCCACTGCTAGCCTGTTCTCTCACTCTCCTAGCCTCTCCACTGCTAGCCTGTTCTCTCACTCTCCTAGCCTCTCCACTGCTAGCCTGTTCTCTCACTCTCCTAGCCTCTCCACTGCTAGCCTGTTCTCTCTCACTCTCCTAGCCTCTCCACTGCTAGCCTGTTCTCTCTCACTCTCCTAGCATCTCCACTGCTAGCCTGTTCTCTCTCACCCTCCTAGCCTCTCCACTGCTAGCCTGTTCTCTCTCACTCTCCTAGCCTCTCCACTGCTAGCCTGTTCTCTCACGCTCCTAGCCTCTCTACTGCTAGCCTGTTCTCTCTCACCCTCCTAGCCTCTCCACGGCTAGCCTGTTCTCTCTCACCCTCCTAGCCTCTCTACTACTAGCCTGTTCTCTCACACTCCTAGCCTCTCCACTGCTAGCCTGTTCTCTCACGCTCCTAGCCTCTCCACTGCTAGCCTGTTCTCTCTCTCCTAGCCTCTCCACTGCTAGCCTGTTCTCTCACGCTCCTAGCCTCTCCACTGCTAGCCTGTTCTCTCACCTTCCTAGCCTCTCCACTGCTAGCCTGTTCTCTCTCACTCTCCTAGCCTCTCCACTGCCTGCCTGTTCTCTCTCACTCTCCTAGCCTCTCCACTGCTAGCCTGTTCTCTCTCACGCTCCTAGCCTCTCCACTGCTAGCCTGTTCTCTCACCCTCCTAGCCTCTCCACTGCTAGCCTGTTCTCTCTCACGCTCCTAGCCTCTCTACTGCTAGCCTGTTCCCTCACGCTCCTAGCCTCTCCACTGCTAGCCTGTTCTCTCTCACGCTCCTAGCCTCTCTACTGCTAGCCTGTTCTCTCACTCTCATAGCCTCTCCACGGCTCGCCTGTTCTCTCTCACCCTCCTAGCCTCTCTACTGCTAGCCTGTTCTCTCACGCTCCTAGCCTCTCCACTGCTAGCCTGTTCTCTCACGCTCCTTAGCCTCTCCACTGCTAGCCTGTTCTCTCACGCTCCTTAGCCTCTCCACTGCTAGCCTGTTCTCTCTCTCACTCTCCTAGCCTCTCCACTGCTAGCCTGTTCTCTCTCACGCTCCTAGCCTCTCTACTGCTAGCCTGTTCTCTCACTCTCCTTAGTCTCTCCACTGCTAGCCTGTTCTCTCACGCTCCTAGCCTCTCCACTGCTAGCCTGTTCTCTCTCACGCTCCTAGCCTCTCCACTGCTGCCCTGTTCTCTCTCTCCAAGCCTCTCCACTGCTAGCCTGTTCTCTCACCCTCCTGGCCTCTCCACTGCTAGCCTGTTCTCTCACGCTCCTAGCCTCTCCACTGCTAGCCTGTTCTCTCTCTCCTAGCCTCTCCACTGCTAGCCTGTTCTCTCACGCTCCTAGCCTCTCCACTGCTAGCCTGTTCTCTCACCCTCCTAGCCTCTCCACTGCTAGCCTGTTCTCTCACTCTCCTAGCCTCTCCACTGCCTGCCTGTTTTCTCTCACGCTCCTAGCCTCTCTACTGCTAGCCTGTTCTCTCACGCTCCTAGCCTCTCCACTGCTAGCCTGTTCTCTCACTCTCCTAGTCTCTCCACTGCTAGCCTGTTCTCTCACTCTCCTAGTCTCTCCACTGCTAGCCTGTTCTCTCACTCTCCTAGCCTCTCCACTGCTAGCCTGTTATCTCTCACTCTCCTAGCCTCTCCACTCCTAGCCTGTTCTCTCTCACGCTCCTAGCCTCTCTACTGCTAGCCTGTTCTCTCACGCTCCTAGCCTCTCCACTGCTAGCCTGTTCTCTCACCCTCCTAGCCTCTCCACTGCTAGCCTGTTCTCTCACCCTCCAAGCCTCTCCACTGCTAGCCTGTTCTCTCTCACTCTCCTAGCCTCTCCACTGCCTGCCTGTTCTCTCTCACTCTCCTAGCCTCTCCACTGCTAGCCTGTTCTCTCTCACGCTCCTAGCCTCTCCACTGCTAGCCTGTTCTCTCACCCTCCTAGCTTCTCCACTGCTAGCCTGTTCTCTCTCACGCTCCTAGCCTCTCTACTGCTAGCCTGTTCTCTCACGCTCCTAGCCTCTCCACTGCTAGCCTGTTCTCTCACTCTCCTAGCCTCTCCACTGCTAGCCTGTTCTCTCACTCTCCTAGCCTCCACTGGTAGCCTGTTCTCTCTCTCTCCTAGCCTCTCCACTGCTAGCCTGTTCTCTCTCACTCTCCTAGCCTCTCCACTGCTAGCCTGTTCTCTCTCACTCTCCTAGCCTCTCCACTGCTAGCCTGTTCTCTCTCACGCTCCTAGCCTCTCTACTGCTAGCCTGTTCTCTCACTCTCATAGCCTCTCCACGGCTAGCCTGTTCTCTCACCCTCCTAGCCTCTCTACTGCTAGCCTGTTCTCTCACGCTCCTAGCCACTCCACTGCTAGCCTGTTCTCTCACCCTCCTAGCCTCTCCACTGCTTGCCTGTTGTCTCACTCTCCTAGCCTCTCCACTGCTAGCCTGTTCTCTCTCACTCTCCTAGCCTCTCCACTGCTAGCCTGTTCTCTCTCACTCTTCTAGCCTCTCCACTGCTAGCCTGTTCTCTCACGCTCCTTAGCCTCTCCACTGCTAGCCTGTTCTCTCTCTCACTCTCCTAGCCTCTCCACTGCTAGCCTGTTCTCTCTCACGCTCCTAGCCTCTCTACTGCTAGCCTGTTCTCTCTCTCACTCTCCTAGCCTCTCCACTGCTAGCCTGTTCTCTCACTCTCCTTAGCCTCTCCACTGCTAGCCTGTTCTCTCACGCTCCTAGCCTCTCCACTGCTAGCCTGTTCTCTCACTCTCCTTAGCCTCTCCACTGCTAGCCTGTTCTCTCTCACGCTCCTAGCCTCTCCACTGCTGCCCTGTTCTCTCTCTCCAAGCCTCTCCACTGCTAGCCTGTTCTATCACTCTCCTAGCCTCTCCACTGCTAGCCTGTTCTCTCACCCTCTCCTAGCCTCTCCACTGCTAGCCTGTTCTCTCACCCTCTCCTAGCCTCTCCACTGCTAGCCTGTTCTCTCTCACTCTCCTAGCCTCTCCACTGCTCGCCTGTTCTCTCTCTCTCCCCTAGCCTCTCCACTGCTAGCCTGTTCTCTCTCACGCTCCTAGCCTCTCCACTGCTAGCCTGTTCTCTCACCCTCCTGGCCTCTCCACTGTTAGCCTGTTCTCTCACGCTCCTAGCCTCTCCACTGCTAGCCTATTCTCTCTCTCCTAGCCTCTCTACTGCTAGCCTGTTCTCTCACGCTCCTAGCCACTCCACTGCTAGCCTGTTCTCTCACCCTCCTAGCCTCTCCACTGCTTGCCTGTTGTCTCACTCTCCTAGCCTCTCCACTGCTAGCCTGTTCTCTCACACTCCTTAGCCTCTCCACTGCTAGCCTGTTCTCTCTCTCTCACTCTCCTAGCCTCTCCACTGCTAGCCTGTTCGCTCTCACACTCCTAGCCTCTCTACTGCTAGCCTGTTCTCTCACTCTCCTTAGCCTCTCCACTGCTAGCCTGTTCTCTCACGCTCCTAGCCTCTCCACTGCTAGCCTGTTCTCTCTCACGCTCCTAGCCTCTCCACTGCTGCCCTGTTTTCTCTCTCCAAGCCTCTCCACTGCTAGCCTGTTCTCTCACTCTCCTAGCCTCTCCACTGCTAGCCTGTTCTCTCACCCTCTCCTAGCCTCTCCACTGCTAGCCTGTTCTCTCACCCTCCTGGCCTCTCCACTGCTAGCCTGTGCTCTCACGCTCCTAGCCTCTCCACTGCTAGCCTGTTCTCTCACGCTCCTAGCCTCTCCACTGCTAGCCTGTTCTTTCACCCTCCTAGCCTCTCCACTGCTAGCCTGTTCTCTCACTCTCCTAGCCTCTCCACTGCTAGCCTGTTCTCTCACGCTCCTAGCCTCTCCACTGCTAGCCTGTTCTCTCACCCTCCTAGCCTCTCCACTGCTAGCCTGTTCTCTCACGCTCCTAGCCTCTCCACTGCTAGCCTGTTCTCTCACGCTCCTAGCCTCTCCACTGCTAGCCTGTTCTCTCTCACGCTCCTAGCCTCTCCACTGCTGCCCTGTTCTCTCTCTCCAAGCCTCTCCACTGCTAGCCTGTTCTCTCACTCTCCTAGCCTCTCCACTGCTAGCCTGTTCTCTCACCCCCTCTCCTAGCCTCTCCACTGCTAGCCTGTTCTCTCTCACTCTTCTAGCCTCTACACTGCTAGCCTGTTCTCTCACGCTCCTAGCCTCTCCACTGCTAGCCTGTTCTCTCACCCTCCTAGCCTCTCCACTGCTAGCCTGTTCTCTCACCCTCCTAGCCTCTCCACTGCTAGCCTGTTCTCTCTCACTCTCCTAGCCTCTCCACTGCTAGCCTGTTCTCTCACCCTCCTAGCCTCTCCACTGCTAGCCTGTTCTCTCTCACTCTCCTAGCCTCTCCACTGCCTGCCTGTTCTCTCTCACTCTCCTAGCCTCTCCACTGCTAGCCAGTTCTCTCTCACGCTCCTAGCCTCTCCACTGCTAGCCTGTTCTCTCACGCTCCTAGCCTCTCCACTGCTAGCCTGTTCTCTCTCACGCTCCTAGCCTCTCCACTGCTGCCCTGTTCTCTCTTTCCAAGCCGCTCCACTGCTAGCCTGTTCTCTCACTCTCCTAGCCTCTCCACTGCTAGCCTGTTCTCTCACCCTCTCCTAGCCTCTCCACTGCTAGCCTGTTCTCTCACCCTCTCCTAGCCTCTCCACTGCTAGCTTGTTCTCTCTCACTCTCCTAGCCTCTCCACTGCTAGCCTGTTCTTTCTCACTCTTCTAGCCTCTCCACTGCTAGCCTGTTCTCTCACGCTCCTTAGCCTCTCCACTGCTAGCCTGTTCTCTCACGCTCCTAGCCTCTCCACTGCTAGCCTGTTCTCTCTCACGCTCCTAGCCTCTCCACTGCTGCCCTGTTCTCTCTCTCCAAGCCTCTCCACTGCTAGCCTGTTCTCTCACTCTCCTAGCCTCTCTACTGCTAGCCTGTTCTCTCACCCTCTCCTAGCCTCTCCACTGCTAGCCTGTTCTCTCACCCTCTCCTAGCCTCTCCACTGCTAGCCTGTTCTCTCTCACTCTCCTAGCCTCTCCACTGCTCGCCTGTTCTCTCACGCTCCTAGCCTCTCCACTGCTAGCCTGTTCTCTCTCACGCTCCTAGCCTCTCCACTGCTGCCCTGTTCTCTCTCTCCAAGCCTCTCCACTGCTAGCCTGTTCTATCACTCTCCTAGCCTCTCCACTGCTAGCCTGTTCTCTCACCCTCTCCTAGCCTCTCCACTGCTAGCCTGTTCTCTCACCCTCTCCTAGCCTCTCCACTGCTAGCCTGTTCTCTCTCACTCTCCTAGCCTCTCCACTGCTCGCCTGTTCTCTCTCTCTCCCCTAGCCTCTCCACTGCTAGCCTGTTCTCTCTCACGCTCCTAGCCTCTCCACTGCTAGCCTGTTCTCTCACCCTCCTGGCCTCTCCACTGTTAGCCTGTTCTCTCACGCTCCTAGCCTCTCCACTGCTAGCCTATTCTCTCTCTCCTAGCCTCTCTACTGCTAGCCTGTTCTCTCACGCTCCTAGCCACTCCACTGCTAGCCTGTTCTCTCACCCTCCTAGCCTCTCCACTGCTTGCCTGTTGTCTCACTCTCCTAGCCTCTCCACTGCTAGCCTGTTCTCTCACACTCCTTAGCCTCTCCACTGCTAGCCTGTTCTCTCTCTCTCACTCTCCTAGCCTCTCCACTGCTAGCCTGTTCGCTCTCACACTCCTAGCCTCTCTACTGCTAGCCTGTTCTCTCACTCTCCTTAGCCTCTCCACTGCTAGCCTGTTCTCTCACGCTCCTAGCCTCTCCACTGCTAGCCTGTTCTCTCTCACGCTCCTAGCCTCTCCACTGCTGCCCTGTTTTCTCTCTCCAAGCCTCTCCACTGCTAGCCTGTTCTCTCACTCTCCTAGCCTCTCCACTGCTAGCCTGTTCTCTCACCCTCTCCTAGCCTCTCCACTGCTAGCCTGTTCTCTCACCCTCCTGGCCTCTCCACTGCTAGCCTGTGCTCTCACGCTCCTAGCCTCTCCACTGCTAGCCTGTTCTCTCACGCTCCTAGCCTCTCCACTGCTAGCCTGTTCTTTCACCCTCCTAGCCTCTCCACTGCTAGCCTGTTCTCTCACTCTCCTAGCCTCTCCACTGCTAGCCTGTTCTCTCACGCTCCTAGCCTCTCCACTGCTAGCCTGTTCTCTCACCCTCCTAGCCTCTCCACTGCTAGCCTGTTCTCTCACGCTCCTAGCCTCTCCACTGCTAGCCTGTTCTCTCACGCTCCTAGCCTCTCCACTGCTAGCCTGTTCTCTCTCACGCTCCTAGCCTCTCCACTGCTGCCCTGTTCTCTCTCTCCAAGCCTCTCCACTGCTAGCCTGTTCTCTCACTCTCCTAGCCTCTCCACTGCTAGCCTGTTCTCTCACCCCCTCTCCTAGCCTCTCCACTGCTAGCCTGTTCTCTCTCACTCTTCTAGCCTCTACACTGCTAGCCTGTTCTCTCACGCTCCTAGCCTCTCCACTGCTAGCCTGTTCTCTCACCCTCCTAGCCTCTCCACTGCTAGCCTGTTCTCTCACCCTCCTAGCCTCTCCACTGCTAGCCTGTTCTCTCTCACTCTCCTAGCCTCTCCACTGCTAGCCTGTTCTCTCACCCTCCTAGCCTCTCCACTGCTAGCCTGTTCTCTCTCACTCTCCTAGCCTCTCCACTGCCTGCCTGTTCTCTCTCACTCTCCTAGCCTCTCCACTGCTAGCCAGTTCTCTCTCACGCTCCTAGCCTCTCCACTGCTAGCCTGTTCTCTCACGCTCCTAGCCTCTCCACTGCTAGCCTGTTCTCTCTCACGCTCCTAGCCTCTCCACTGCTGCCCTGTTCTCTCTTTCCAAGCCGCTCCACTGCTAGCCTGTTCTCTCACTCTCCTAGCCTCTCCACTGCTAGCCTGTTCTCTCACCCTCTCCTAGCCTCTCCACTGCTAGCCTGTTCTCTCACCCTCTCCTAGCCTCTCCACTGCTAGCTTGTTCTCTCTCACTCTCCTAGCCTCTCCACTGCTAGCCTGTTCTTTCTCACTCTTCTAGCCTCTCCACTGCTAGCCTGTTCTCTCACGCTCCTTAGCCTCTCCACTGCTAGCCTGTTCTCTCACGCTCCTAGCCTCTCCACTGCTAGCCTGTTCTCTCTCACGCTCCTAGCCTCTCCACTGCTGCCCTGTTCTCTCTCTCCAAGCCTCTCCACTGCTAGCCTGTTCTCTCACTCTCCTAGCCTCTCTACTGCTAGCCTGTTCTCTCACCCTCTCCTAGCCTCTCCACTGCTAGCCTGTTCTCTCACCCTCTCCTAGCCTCTCCACTGCTAGCCTGTTCTCTCTCACTCTCCTAGCCTCTCCACTGCTCGCCTGTTCTCTCTCTCTCTCCTAGCCTCTCTACTGCTAGCCTGTTCTCTCTCACGCTCCTAGCCTCTCCACTGCTAGCCTGTTCTCTCACCCTCCTGGCCTCTCCACTGCTAGCCTGTTCTCTCACGCTCCTAGCCTCTCCACTGCTAGCCTATTCTCTCTCTCCTAGCCTCTCTACTGCTAGCCTGTTCTCTCACGCTCCTAGCCACTCCACTGCTAGCCTGTTCTCTCACCCTCCTAGCCTCTCCACTGCTTGCCTGTTGTCTCACTCTCCTAGCCTCTCCACTGCTAGCCTGTTCTTTCACACTTCTTAGCCTCTCCACTGCTAGCCTGTTCTCTCTCTCACTCTCCTAGCCTCTCCACTGCTAGCCTGTTCTCTCTCACACTCCTAGCCTCTCTACTGCTAGCCTGTTCTCTCACTCTCCTTAGCCTCTCCACTGCTAGCCTGTTCTCTCACGCTCCTAGCCTCTCCACTGCTAGCCTGTTCTCTCTCACGCTCCTAGCCTCTCCACTGCTGCCCTGTTCTCTCTCTCCAAGCCTCTCCACTGCTAGCCTGTTTTCTCACCCTCTCCTAGCCTCTCCACTGCTAGCCTGTTCTCTCTCACTCTCCTAGCCTCTCCACTGCTAGCCTGTTCTCTCTCACTCTCCTAGCCTCTCCACTGCTCGCCTGTTCTCTCTCTCTCTCCTAGCCTCTCCACTGCTAGCCTGTTCTCTCTCACGCTCCTAGCCTCTCCACTGCTAGCCTGTTCTCTCACCCTCCTGGCCTCTCCACTGCTAGCCTGTTCTCTCACGCTCCTAGCCTCTCCACTGCTAGCTTGTTCTCTCTCTCCTAGCCTCTCCACTGCTAGCCTGTTCTCTCACGCTCCTAGCCTCTCCACTGCTAGCCTGTTCTCTCACCCTCCTAGCCTCTCCACTGCTAGCCTGTTCTCTCACTCTCCTAGCCTCTCCACTGCTAGCCTGTTCTCTCACGCTCCTAGCCTCTCCACTGCTAGCCTGTTCTCTCACCCTCCTAGCCTCTCCACTGCTAGCCTGTTCTCTCTCACTCTCCTAGCCTCTCCACTGCTAGCCTTTTCTCTCACCCTCCTAGCCTCTCCACTGCTAGCCTGTTCTCTCTCACTCTCCTAGCCTCTCCACTGCCTGCCTGTTCTCTCTCACTCTCCTAGCCTCTCCACTGCTAGCCAGTTCTCTCACCCTCCTAGCCTCTCCACTGCTAGCCTGTTCTCTCTCACGCTCCTAGCCTCTCTACTGCTAGCCTGTTCTCTCACGCTCCTAGCCTCTCCACTGCTAGCCTGTTCTCTCACTCTCCTAGCCTCTCCACTGCTAGCCTGTTCTCTCACTCTCCTAGCCTCTCCACTGCTAGCCTGTTCTCTCTCACTCTCCTAGCCTCTCCACTGCCTGCCTGTTCTCTCTCACTCTCCTAGCCTCTCCACTGCTAGCCAGTTCTCTCACCCTCCTAGCCTCTCCACTGCTAGCCTGTTCTCTCTCACGCTCCTAGCCTCTCTACTGCTAGCCTGTTCTCTCACGCTCCTAGCCTCTCCACTGCTAGCCTGTTCTCTCACTCTCCTAGCCTCTCCACTGCTAGCCTGTTCTCTCACTCTCCTAGCCTCTCCACTGCTAGCCTGTTCTCTCACCCTCCTAGCCTCTCCACTGCTAGCCTGTTCTCTCTCACTCTCCTAGCCTCTCCACTGCTAGCCTGTTCTCTCTCACTCTCCTAGCCTCTCCACTGCTCGCCTGTTCTCTCTCTCTCTCCTAGCCTCTCCACTGCTAGCCTGTTCTCTCTCACGCTCCTAGCCTCTCCACTGCTAGCCTGTTCTCTCACCCTCCTGGCCTCTCCACTGCTAGCCTGTTCTCTCACGCTCCTAGCCTCTCCACTGCTAGCTTGTTCTCTCTCTCCTAGCCTCTCCACTGCTAGCCTGTTCTCTCACGCTCCTAGCCTCTCCACTGCTAGCCTGTTCTCTCACCCTCCTAGCCTCTCCACTGCTAGCCTGTTCTCTCACTCTCCTAGCCTCTCCACTGCTAGCCTGTTCTCTCACCCTCCTAGCCTCTCCACTGCTAGCCTGTTCTCTCTCACTCTCCTAGCCTCTCCACTGCTAGCCTTTTCTCTCACCCTCCTAGCCTCTCCACTGCTAGCCTGTTCTCTCTCACTCTCCTAGCCTCTCCACTGCCTGCCTGTTCTCTCTCACTCTCCTAGCCTCTCCACTGCTAGCCAGTTCTCTCACCCTCCTAGCCTCTCCACTGCTAGCCTGTTCTCTCTCACGCTCCTAGCCTCTCTACTGCTAGCCTGTTCTCTCACGCTCCTAGCCTCTCCACTGCTAGCCTGTTCTCTCACTCTCCTAGCCTCTCCACTGCTAGCCTGTTCTCTCACTCTCCTAGCCTCTCCACTGCTAGCCTGTTCTCTCTCACTCTCCTAGCCTCTCCACTGCTAGCCTGTTCTCTCTCACTCTCCTAGCCTCTCCACTGCTAGCCTGTTCTCTCTCACGCTCCTAGCCTCTCTACTGCCTGCCTGTTCTCTCTCACTCTCCTAGCCTCTCCACTGCTAGCCAGTTCTCTCACCCTCCTAGCCTCTCCACTGCTAGCCTGTTCTCTCTCACGCTCCTAGCCTCTCTACTGCTAGCCTGTTCTCTCACGCTCCTAGCCTCTCCACTGCTAGCCTGTTCTCTCACTCTCCTAGCCTCTCCACTGCTAGCCTGTTCTCTCACTCTCCTAGCCTCTCCACTGCTAGCCTGTTCTCTCTCACTCTCCTAGCCTCTCCACTGCTAGCCTGTTCTCTCTCACTCTCCTAGCCTCTCCACTGCTAGCCTGTTCTCTCTCACGCTCCTAGCCTCTCTACTGCTAGCCTGTTCTCTCACTCTCATAGCCTCTCCACGGCTAGCCTGTTCTCTCTCACCCTCCTAGCCTCTCTACTGCTATCCTGTTCTCTCACGCTCCTAGCCTCTCCACTGCTAGCCTGTTCTCTCACGCTCCTTAGCCTCTCCACTGCTAGCCTGTTCTCTCACGCTCCTTAGCCTCTCCACTGCTAGCCTGTTCTCTCTCTCACTCTCCTAGCCTCTCCACTGCTAGCCTGTTCTCTCTCACGCTCCTAGCCTCTCTACTGCTAGCCTGTTCTCTCACTCTCCTTAGCCTCTCCACTGTTAGCCTGTTCTCTCACGCTCCTAGCCTCTCCACTGCTGCCCTGTTCTCTCTCCAAGCCTCTCCACTGCTAGCCTGTTCTCTCACCCTCCTGGCCTCTCCACTACTAGCCTGTTCTCTCACGCTCCTAGCCTCTCCACTGCTAGCCTGTTCTCTCTCTCCTAGCCTCTCCACTGCTAGCCTGTTCTCTCACGCTCCTCGCCTCTCCACTGCTAGCCTGTTCTCTCACCCTCCTAGCCTCTCCACTGCTAGCCTGTTCTCTCACTCTCCTAGCCTCTCCACTGCTAGCCTGTTCTCTCACCCTCCTAGCCTCTCCACTGCTAGCCTGTTCTCTCTCACTCTCCTAGCCTCTCCACTTGCCTGCCTGTTCTCTCACTCTCCTAGCCTCTCCACTGCTAGCCTGTTCTCTCTCATGCTCCTAGCCTCTCCACTGCTAGCCTGTTCTCTCACCCTCCTAGCCTCTCCACTGCCTGCCTGTTCTCTCTCACTCTCCTAGCCTCTCCACTGCTAGCCAGTTCTCTCACCCTCCTAGCCTCTCCACTGCTAGCCTGTTCTCTCTCACGCTCCTAGCCTCTCTACTGCTAGCCTGTTCTCTCACGCTCCTAGCCTCTCCACTGCTAGCCTGTTCTCTCACTCTCCTAGCCTCTCCACTGCTAGCCTGTTCTCTCACTCTCCTAGCCTCTCCACTGCTAGCCTGTTCTCTCTCTCCTAGCCTCTCCACTGCTAGCCTGTTCTCTCTCACTCTCCTAGCCTCTCCACTGCTAGCCTGTTCTCTCTCACTCTCCTAGCCTCTCCACTGCTAGCCTGTTCTCTCTCACGCTCCTAGCCTCTCTACTGCTAGCCTGTTCTCTCACTCTCATAGCCGCTCCACGGCTAGCCTGTTCTCTCTCACCCTCCTAGCCTCTCTACTGCTATCCTGTTCTCTCACGCTCCTAGCCTCTCCACTGCTAGCCTGTTCTCTCACGCTCCTTAGCCTCTCCACTGCTAGCCTGTTCTCTCACGCTCCTTAGCCTCTCCACTGCTAGCCTGTTCTCTCTCTCACTCTCCTAGCCTCTCCACTGCTAGCCTGTTCTCTCTCACACTCCTAGCCTCTCTACTGCTAGCCTGTTCTCTCACTCTCCTTAGCCTCTCCACTGCTAGCCTGTTCTCTCACGCTCCTAGCCTCTCCACTGCTGCCCTGTTCTCTCTCTCCAAGCCTCTCCACTGCTAGCCTGTTCTCTCACCCTCCTGGCCTCTCCACTACTAGCCTGTTCTCTCACGCTCCTAGCCTCTCCACTGCTAGCCTGTTCTCTCTCTCCTAGCCTCTCCACTGCTAGCCTGTTCTCTCACGCTCCTCGCCTCTCCACTGCTAGCCTGTTCTCTCACCCTCCTAGCCTCTCCACTGCTAGCCTGTTCTCTCACTCTCCTAGCCTCTCCACTGCTAGCCTGTTCTCTCACCCTCCTAGCCTCTCCACTGCTAGCCTGTTCTCTCTCACTCTCCTAGCCTCTCCACTGCCTGCCTGTTCTCTCACTCTCCTAGCCTCTCCACTGCTAGCCTGTTCTCTCTCATGCTCCTAGCCTCTCCACTGCTAGCCTGTTCTCTCACCCTCCTAGCCTCTCCACTGCTAGCCTGTTCTCTCACCCTCCTAGCCTCTCCACTGCTAGCCTGTTCTCTCTCACTCTCCTAGCCTCTCCACTGCCTGCCTGTTCTCTCTCACTCTCCTAGCCTCTCCACTGCTAGCCTGTTCTCTCTCACGCTCCTAGCCTCTCCACTGCTAGCCTGTTCTCTCACCCTCCTAGCCTCTCCACGGCTAGCCTGTTCTCTCTCACGCTCCTAGCCTCTCTACTGCTAGCCTGTTCTCTCACGCTCCTAGCCTCTCCACTGCTAGCCTGTTCTCTCACTCTCCTAGCCTCTCCACTGCTAGCCTGTTCTCTCACTCTCCTAGCCTCTCCACTGCTAGTCTGTTCTCTCTCTCCTAGCCTCTCCACTGCTAGCCTGTTCTCTCTCACTCTCCTAGCCTCTCCACTGCTAGCCTGTTCTCTCTCATTCTCCTAGCCTCTCCACTGCTAGCCTGTTCTCTCTCTCACTCTCCTAGCCTCTCCACTGCTAGCCTGTTCTCTCTCACGGTCCTAGCCTCTCCACTGCTGCCCTGTTCTCTCTCTCCAAGCCTCTCCACTGCTAGCCTGTTCTCTCACTCTCCTAGCCTCTCCACTGCTAGCCTGTTCTCTCACCCTCTCCTAGCCTCTCCACTGCTAGCCTGTTCTCTCACCCTCTCCTAGCCTCTCCACTGCTAGCCTGTTCTCTCTCACTCTCCTAGCCTCTCCACTGCTCGCCTGTTCTCTCTCACTCTCCTAGCCTCTCCACTGCTAGCCTGTTCTCTCTCACGCTCCTAGCCTCTCCACTGCTAGCCTGTTCTCTCACCCTCTCCTAGCCTCTCCACTGCTAGCCTGTTCTCTCTCCCTCTCCTAGCCTCTCCACTGCTCGCCTGCTCTCTCTCTCTCCTAGCCTCTCCACTGCTAGCCTGTTCTCTCTCACGCTCCTAGCCTCTCCACTGCTAGCCTGTTCTCTCACCCTCCTGGCCTCTCCACTGCTAGCCTGTTCTCTCACGCTCCTAGCCTCTCCACTGCTAGCCTGTTCTCTCACCCTCCTAGCCTCTCCACTGCTAGCCTGTTCTCTCACTCTCCTAGCCTCTCCACTGCTAGCCTGTTCTCTCACCCTCCTAGCCTCTCCACTGCTAGCCTGTTCTCTCTCACCTTCCTAGCCTCTCCACTGCTAGCCTGTTCTCTCTCACGCTCCTAGCCTCTCTACTGCTAGCCTGTTCTCTCACGCTCCTAGCCTCTCCACTGCTGCCCTGTTCTCTCTCTCCAAGCCTCTCCACTGCTAGCCTGTTCTCTCACTCTCCTAGCCTCTCCACTGCTAGCCTGTTCTCTCACCCTCTCCTAGCCTCTCCACTGCTAGCCTGTTCTCTCACCCTCTCCTAGACTCTCCACTGCTAGCCTGTTCTCTCTCCCTCTCCTAGCCTCTCCACTGCTCGCCTGCTCTCTCTCTCTCCTAGCCTCTCCACTGCTAGCCTGTTCTCTCACCCTCCTGGCCTCTCCACTGCTAGCCTGTTCTCTCACGCTCCTAGCCTCTCCACTGCTAGCCTGTTCTCTCACCCTCCTAGCCTCTCCACTGCTAGCCTGTTCTCTCACTCTCCTAGCCTCTCCACTGCTAGCCTGTTCTCTCACCCTCCTAGCCTCTCCACTGCTAGCCTGTTCTCTCACCTTCCTAGCCTCTCCACTGCTAGCCTGTTCTCTCTCACGCTCCTAGCCTCTCTACTGCTAGCCTGTTCTCTCACGCTCCTAGCCTCTTCACTGCTAGCCTGTTCTCTCACTCTCCTAGCCTCTCCACTGCTAGCCTGTTCTCTCACTCTCCTAGCCTCTCCACTGCTAGCCTGTTCTCTCACTCTCCTAGCCTCTCCACTGCTAGCCTGTTCTCTCACTCTCCTAGCCTCTCCACTGCTAGCCTGTTCTCTCTCTCCTCGCCTCTCCACTGCTAGCCTGTTCTCTCACTCTCCTAGCCTCTCCACTGCTAGCCTGTTCTCTCACTCTCCTAGCCTCTCCACTGCTAGCCTGTTCTCTCTCACTCTCCTAGCCTCTCCACTGCCTGCCTGTTCTCTCTCACTCTCCTAGCCTCTCCACTGCTAGCCTGTACTCTCTCACGCTCCTAGCCTCTCCACTGCTAGCCTGTTCTCTCACCCTCCTAGCCTCTCCACTGCTAGCCTGTTCTCTCTCACGCTCCTAGCCTCTCTACTGCTAGCCTGTTCCCTCACGCTCCTAGCCTCTCCACTGCTAGCCTGTTCTCTCTCACTCTCCTAGCCTCTCCACTGCTAGCCTGTTCTCTCACCCTCCTAGCCTCTCCACTGCTAACCTGTTCTCTCTCACTTTCCTAGCCTCTCCACTGCCTGCCTGTTCTCTCTCACTCTCCTAGCCTCTCCACTGCTAGCCTGTTCTCTCACGCTCCTAGCCTCTCCACTGCTAGCCTGTTCTCTCACCCTCCTAGCCTCTCCACTGCTAGCCTGTTCTCTCTCACGCTCCTAGCCTCTCTACTGCTAGCCTATTCTCTCACGCTCCTAGCCTCTCCACTGCTAGCCTGTGCTCTCACTCTCCTAGCCTCTCCACTGCTAGCCTGTTCTCTCTCTCCTAGCCTCTCCACTGCTAGCCTGTTCTCTCTCACTCTCCTAGCCTCTCCACTGCTAGCCTGTTCTCTCTCACTCTCCTAGCCTCTCCACTGCTAGCCTGTTCTCTCTCACGCTCCTAGCCTCTCTACTGCTAGCCTGTTCTCTCACGCTCCTAGCCTCTCCACTGCTAGCCTGTTCTCTCACGCTCCTTAGCCTCTCCACTGCTAGCCTGTTCTCTCTCTCACTCTCCTACCCTCTCCACTGCTAGCCTGTTCTCTCTCACGCTCCTAGCCTCTCTACTGCTAGCCTGTTCTCTCACTCTCCTTAGTCTCTCCACTGCTAGCCTGTTCTCTCACGCTCCTAGCCTCTCCACTGCTAGCCTGTTCTCTCTCACGCTCCTAGCCTCTCCACTGCTGCCCTGTTCTCTCTCTCCAAGCCTCTCCACTGCTAGCCTGTTCTCTCACCCTCCTGGCCTCTCCACTGCTAGCCTGTTCTCTCACGCTCCTAGCCTCTCCACTGCTAGCCTGTTCTCTCTCTCCTAGCCTCTCCACTGCTAGCCTGTTCTCTCACGCTCCTAGCCTCTCCACTGCTAGCCTGTTCTCTCACTCTCCTAGCCTCTCCACTGCTAGCCTGTTCTCTCACCCTCCTAGCCTCTCCACTGCTAGCCTGTTCTCTCACCTTCCTAGCCTCTCCACTGCTAGCCTGTTCTCTCTCACGCTCCTAGCCTCTCCACTGCTAGCCTGTTCTCTCACTCTCCTAGCCTCTCCACTGCTAGCCTGTTCTCTCTCTCCTAGCCTCTCCACTGCTAGCCTGTTCTCTCTCACTCTCCTAGCCTCTCCACTGCTAGCCTGTTATCTCTCACTCTCCTAGCCTCTCCACTGCTAGCCTGTTCTCTCACGCTCCTAGCCTCTCTACTGCTAGCCTGTTCTCTCACTCTCATAGCCTCTCCACGGCTAGCCTGTTCTCTCTCACCCTCCTAGCCTCTCTACTGCTAGCCTGTTCTCTCACACTCCTAGCCTCTCCACTGCTAGCCTGTTCTCTCACGCTCCTAGCCTCTCCACTGCTAGCCTGTTCTCTCTCTCCTAGCCTCTCCACTGCTAGCCTGTTCTCTCACGCTCCTAGCCTCTCCACTGCTAGCCTGTTCTCTCACCCTCCTAGCCTCTCCACTGCTAGCCTGTTCTCTCTCACTCTCCTAGCCTCTCCACTGCCTGCCTGTTCTCTCTCACTCTCCTAGCCTCTCCACTGCTAGCCTGTTCTCTCTCACGCTCCTAGCCTCTCCACTGCTAGCCTGTTCTCTCACCCTCCTAGCCTCTCCACTGCTAGCCTGTTCTCTCTCACGCTCCTAGCCTCTCTACTGCTAGCCTGTTCCCTCACGCTCCTAGCCTCTCCACTGCTAGCCTGTTCTCTCTCACTCTCCTAGCCTCTCCACTGCTAGCCTGTTCTCTCACCCTCCTAGCCTCTCCACTGCTAGCCTGTTCTCTCTCACTTTCCTAGCCTCTCCACTGCCTGCCTGTTCTCTCTCACTCTCCTAGCCTCTCCACTGCTAGCCTGTTCTCTCACGCTCCTAGCCTCTCCACTGCTAGCCTGTTCTCTCACCCTCCTAGCCTCTCCACTGCTAGCCTGTTCTCTCTCACGCTCCTAGCCTCTCTACTGCTAGCCTATTCTCTCACGCTCCTAGCCTCTCCACTGCTAGCCTGTTCTCTCACTCTCCTAGCCTCTCCACTGCTAGCCTGTGCTCTCACTCTCCTAGCCTCTCCACTGCTAGCCTGTTCTCTCTCTCCTAGCCTCTCCACTGCTAGCCTGTTCTCTCTCACTCTCCTAGCCTCTCCACTGCTAGCCTGTTCTCTCTCACTCTCCTAGCCTCTCCACTGCTAGCCTGTTCTCTCTCACGCTCCTAGCCTCTCTACTGCTAGCCTGTTCTCTCACTCTCATAGCCTCTCCACGGCTCGCCTGTTCTCTCTCACCCTCCTAGCCTCTCTACTGCTAGCCTGTTCTCTCACGCTCCTAGCCTCTCCACTGCTAGCCTGTTCTCTCACGCTCCTTAGCCTCTCCACTGCTAGCCTGTTCTCTCTCTCACTCTCCTAGCCTCTCCACTGCTAGCCTGTTCTCTCTCACGCTCCTAGCCTCTCTACTGCTAGCCTGTTCTCTCACTTTCCTTAGTCTCTCCACTGCTAGCCTGTTCTCTCACGCTCCTAGCCTCTCCACTGCTAGCCTGTTCTCTCTCACGCTCCTAGCCTCTCCACTGCTGCCCTGTTCTCTCTCTCCAAGCCTCTCCACTGCTAGCCTGTTCTCTCACCCTCCTGGCCTCTCCACTGCTAGCCTGTTCTCTCACGCTCCTAGCCTCTCCACTGCTAGCCTGTTCTCTCTCTCCTAGCCTCTCCACTGCTAGCCTGTTCTCTCACGCTCCTAGCCTCTCCACTGCTAGCCTGTTCTCTCACCCTCCTAGCCTCTCCACTGCTAGCCTGTTCTCTCACTCTCCTAGCCTCTCCACTGCCTGCCTGTTTTCTCTCACGCTCCTAGCCTCTCTACTGCTAGCCTGTTCTCTCTCACGCTCCTAGCCTCTCCACTGCTAGCCTGTTCTCTCACTCTCCTAGTCTCTCCACTGCTAGCCTGTTCTCTCACTCTCCTAGTCTCTCCACTGCTAGCCTGTTCTCTCACTCTCCTAGCCTCTCCACTGCTAGCCTGTTCTCTCTCACTCTCCTAGCCTCTCCACTGCTAGCCTGTTATCTCTCACTCTCCTAGCCTCTCCACTGCTAGCCTGTTATCTCTCACTCTCCTAGCCTCTCCACTCCTAGCCTGTTCTCTCTCACGCTCCTAGCCTCTCTACTGCTAGCCTGTTCTCTCACTCTCATAGCCTCTCCACGGCTAGCCTGTTCTCTCTCACCCTCCTAGCCTCTCTACTGCTAGCCTGTTCTCTCACGCTCCTAGCCTCTCCACTGCTAGCCTGTTCTCTCACCCTCCTAGCCTCTCCACTGCTAGCCTGTTCTCTCTCACTCTCCTAGCCTCTCCACTGCTAGCCTGTTCTCTCACCCTCCTAGCCTCTCCACTGCTAGCCTGTTCTCTCTCACTCTCCTAGCCTCTCCACTGCCTGCCTGTTCTCTCTCACTCTCCTAGCCTCTCCACTGCTAGCCTGTTCTCTCTCACGCTCCTAGCCTCTCCACTGCTAGCCTGTTCTCTCTTACTCTCCTAGCCTCTCCACTGCCTGCCTGTTCTCTCTCACTCTCCTAGCCTCTCCACTGCTAGCCTGTTCTCTCACCCTCCTAGCTTCTCCACTGCTAGCCTCTTCTCTCTCACGCTCCTAGCCTCTCTACTGCTAGCCTGTTCTCTCACGCTCCTAGCCTCTCCACTGCTAGCCTGTTCTCTCACTCTCCTAGCCTCCACTGGTAGCCTGTTCTCTCTCTCTCCTAGCCTCTCCACTGCTAGCCTGTTCTCTCTCACTCTCCTAGCCTCTCCACTGCTAGCCTGTTCTCTCTCACTCTCCTAGCCTCTCCACTGCTAGCCTGTTCTCTCTCACGCTCCTAGCCTCTCTACTGCTAGCCTGTTCTCTCACTCTCATAGCCTGTCCACGGCTAGCCTGTTCTCTCACCCTCCTAGCCTCTCTACTGCTAGCCTGTTCTCTCACGGTCCTAGCCTCTCCACTGCTAGCCTGTTCTCTCACGTTCCTTAGCCTCTCCACTGCTAGCCTGTTCTCTCTCTCACTCTCCTAGCCTCTCCACTGCTAGCCTGTTCTCTCTCTCCTAGCCTCTCCACTGCTAGCCTGTTCTCTCACGCTCCTCGCCTCTCCACTGCTAGCCTGTTCTCTCACCCTCCTAGCCTCTCCACTGCTAGCCTGTTCTCTCACTCTCCTAGCCTCTCCACTGCTAGCCTGTTCTCTCACCCTCCTAGCCTCTCCACTGCTAGCCTGTTCTCTCTCACTCTCCTAGCCTCTCCACTGCCTGCCTGTTCTCTCACTCTCCTAGCCTCTCCACTGCTAGCCTGTTCTCTCTCATGCTCCTAGCCTCTCCACTGCTAGCCTGTTCTCTCACCCTCCTAGCCTCTCCACTGCTAGCCTGTTCTCTCACCCTCCTAGCCTCTCCACTGCTAGCCTGTTCTCTCTCACTCTCCTAGCCTCTCCACTGCCTGCCTGTTCTCTCTCACTCTCCTAGCCTCTCCACTGCTAGCCTGTTCTCTCTCACGCTCCTAGCCTCTCCACTGCTAGCCTGTTCTCTCACCCTCCTAGCCTCTCCACTGCTAGCCTGTTCTCTCTCACGCTCCTAGCCTCTCTACTGCTAGCCTGTTCTCTCACGCTCCTAGCCTCTCCACTGCTAGCCTGTTCTCTCACTCTCCTAGCCTCTCCACTGCTAGCCTGTTCTCTCACTCTCCTAGCCTCTCCACTGCTAGTCTGTTCTCTCTCTCCTAGCCTCTCCACTGCTAGCCTGTTCTCTCTCACTCTCCTAGCCTCTCCACTGCTAGCCTGTTCTCTCTCATTCTCCTAGCCTCTCCACTGCTAGCCTGTTCTCTCTCTCACTCTCCTAGCCTCTCCACTGCTAGCCTGTTCTCTCTCACGGTCCTAGCCTCTCCACTGCTGCCCTGTTCTCTCTCTCCAAGCCTCTCCACTGCTAGCCTGTTCTCTCACTCTCCTAGCCTCTCCACTGCTAGCCTGTTCTCTCACCCTCTCCTAGCCTCTCCACTGCTAGCCTGTTCTCTCACCCTCTCCTAGCCTCTCCACTGCTAGCCTGTTCTCTCTCACTCTCCTAGCCTCTCCACTGCTCGCCTGTTCTCTCTCACTCTCCTAGCCTCTCCACTGCTAGCCTGTTCTCTCTCACGCTCCTAGCCTCTCCACTGCTAGCCTGTTCTCTCTCCCTCTCCTAGCCTCTCCACTGCTCGCCTTCTCTCTCTCTCTCCTAGCCTCTCCACTGCTAGCCTGTTCTCTCTCACGCTCCTAGCCTCTCCACTGCTAGCCTGTTCTCTCACCCTCCTGGCCTCTCCACTGCTAGCCTGTTCTCTCACGCTCCTAGCCTCTCCACTGCTAGCCTGTTCTCTCACCCTCCTAGCCTCTCCACTGCTAGCCTGTTCTCTCACTCTCCTAGCCTCTCCACTGCTAGCCTGTTCTCTCACCCTCCTAGCCTCTCCACTGCTAGCCTGTTCTCTCTCACCTTCCTAGCCTCTCCACTGCTAGCCTGTTCTCTCTCACGCTCCTAGCCTCTCCACTGCTGCCCTGTTCTCTCTCTCCAAGCCTCTCCACTGCTAGCCTGTTCTCTCACTCTCCTAGCCTCTCCACTGCTAGCCTGTTCTCTCACCCTCTCCTAGCCTCTCCACTGCTAGCCTGTTCTCTCACCCTCTCCTAGCCTCTCCACTGCTAGCCTGTTCTCTCTCCCTCTCCTAGCCTCTCCACTGCTCGCCTGCTCTCTCTCTCTCCTAGCCTCTCCACTGCTAGCCTGTTATCTCTCACTCTCCTAGCCTCTCCACTGCTAGCCTGTTCTCTCACCCTCCTGGCCTCTCCACTGCTAGCCTGTTCTCTCACGCTCCTAGCCTCTCCACTGCTAGCCTGTTCTCTCACCCTCCTAGCCTCTCCACTGCTAGCCTGTTCTCTCACTCTCCTAGCCTCTCCACTGCTAGCCTGTTCTCTCACCCTCCTAGCCTCTCCACTGCTAGCCTGTTCTCTCACCTTCCTAGCCTCTCCACTGCTAGCCTGTTCTCTCTCACGCTCCTAGCCTCTCTACTGCTAGCCTGTTCTCTCACGCTCCTAGCCTCTTCACTGCTAGCCTGTTCTCTCACTCTCCTAGCCTCTCCACTGCTAGCCTGTTCTCTCACTCTCCTAGCCTCTCCACTGCTAGCCTGTTCTCTCACTCTCCTAGCCTCTCCACTGCTAGCCTGTTCTCTCACTCTCCTAGCCTCTCCACTGCTAGCCTGTTCTCTCTCTCCTCGCCTCTCCACTGCTAGCCTGTTCTCTCACTCTCCTAGCCTCTCCACTGCTAGCCTGTTCTCTCACTCTCCTAGCCTCTCCACTGCTAGCCTGTTCTCTCTCACTCTCCTAGCCTCTCCACTGCCTGCATGTTCTCTCTCACTCTCCTAGCCTCTCCACTGCTAGCCTGTTCTCTCTCACGCTCCTAGCCTCTCCACTGCTAGCCTGTTCTCTCACCCTCCTAGCCTCTCCACTGCTAGCCTGTTCTCTCTCACGCTCCTAGCCTCTCTACTGCTAGCCTGTTCCCTCACGCTCCTAGCCTCTCCACTGCTAGCCTGTTCTCTCTCACTCTCCTAGCCTCTCCACTGCTAGCCTGTTCTCTCACCCTCCTAGCCTCTCCACTGCTAACCTGTTCTCTCTCACTTTCCTAGCCTCTCCACTGCCTGCCTGTTCTCTCTCACTCTCCTAGCCTCTCCACTGCTAGCCTGTTCTCTCACGCTCCTAGCCTCTCCACTGCTAGCCTGTTCTCTCACCCTCCTAGCCTCTCCACTGCTAGCCTGTTCTCTCTCACGCTCCTAGCCTCTCTACTGCTAGCCTATTCTCTCACGCTCCTAGCCTCTCCACTGCTAGCCTGTTCTCTCACTCTCCTAGCCTCTCCACTGCTAGCCTGTGCTCTCACTCTCCTAGCCTCTCCACTGCTAGCCTGTTCTCTCTCTCCTAGCCTCTCCACTGCTAGCCTGTTCTCTCTCACTCTCCTAGCCTCTCCACTGCTAGCCTGTTCTCTCTCACTCTCCTAGCCTCTCCACTGCTAGCCTGTTCTCTCTCACGCTCCTAGCCTCTCTACTGCTAGCCTGTTCTCTCACGCTCCTAGCCTCTCCACTGCTAGCCTGTTCTCTCTCTCCTAGCCTCTCCACTGCTAGCCTGTTCTCTCTCACTCTCCTAGCCTCTCCACTGCTAGCCTGTTCTCTCTCACTCTCCTAGCCTCTCCACTGCTAGCCTGTTCTCTCTCACGCTCCTAGCCTCTCTACTGCTAGCCTGTTCTCTCACGCTCCTAGCCTCTCCACTGCTAGCCTGTTCTCTCACGCTCCTTAGCCTCTCCACTGCTAGCCTGTTCTCTCTCTCACTCTCCTAGCCTCTCCACTGCTAGCCTGTTCTCTCTCACGCTCCTAGCCTCTCTACTGCTAGCCTGTTCTCTCACTCTCCTTAGTCTCTCCACTGCTAGCCTGTTCTCTCACGCTCCTAGCCTCTCTACTGCTAGCCTGTTCTCTCTCACTCTCCTAGCCTCTCCACTGCTAGCCTGTTCTCTCACTCTCCTAGCCTCTCCACTGCTAGCCTGTTATCTCTCACTCTCCTAGCCTCTCCACTGCTAGCCTGTTCTCTCACGCTCCTAGCCTCTCTACTGCTAGCCTGTTCTCTCACTCTCATAGCCTCTCCACGGCTAGCCTGTTCTCTCTCACCCTCCTAGCCTCTCTACTGCTAGCCTGTTCTCTCACACTCCTAGCCTCTCCACTGCTAGCCTGTTCTCTCACGCTCCTAGCCTCTCCACTGCTAGCCTGTTCTCTCTCTCCTAGCCTCTCCACTGCTAGCCTGTTCTCTCACGCTCCTAGCCTCTCCACTGCTAGCCTGTTCTCTCACCCTCCTAGCCTCTCCACTGCTAGCCTGTTCTCTCTCACTCTCCTAGCCTCTCCACTGCCTGCCTGTTCTCTCTCACTCTCCTAGCCTCTCCACTGCTAGCCTGTTCTCTCTCACGCTCCTAGCCTCTCCACTGCTAGCCTGTTCTCTCACCCTCCTAGCCTCTCCACTGCTAGCCTGTTCTCTCTCACGCTCCTAGCCTCTCTACTGCTAGCCTGTTCCCTCACGCTCCTAGCCTCTCCACTGCTAGCCTGTTCTCTCTCACTCTCCTAGCCTCTCCACTGCTAGCCTGTTCTCTCACCCTCCTAGCCTCTCCACTGCTAGCCTGTTCTCTCTCACTTTCCTAGCCTCTCCACTGCCTGCCTGTTCTCTCTCACTCTCCTAGCCTCTCCACTGCTAGCCTGTTCTCTCACGCTCCTAGCCTCTCCACTGCTAGCCTGTTCTCTCACCCTCCTAGCCTCTCCACTGCTAGCCTGTTCTCTCTCACGCTCCTAGCCTCTCTACTGCTAGCCTATTCTCTCACGCTCCTAGCCTCTCCACTGCTAGCCTGTTCTCTCACTCTCCTAGCCTCTCCACTGCTAGCCTGTGCTCTCACTCTCCTAGCCTCTCCACTGCTAGCCTGTTCTCTCTCTCCTAGCCTCTCCACTGCTAGCCTGTTCTCTCTCACTCTCCTAGCCTCTCCACTGCTAGCCTGTTCTCTCTCACTCTCCTAGCCTCTCCACTGCTAGCCTGTTCTCTCTCACGCTCCTAGCCTCTCTACTGCTAGCCTGTTCTCTCACTCTCATAGCCTCTCCACGGCTCGCCTGTTCTCTCTCACCCTCCTAGCCTCTCTACTGCTAGCCTGTTCTCTCACGCTCCTAGCCTCTCCACTGCTAGCCTGTTCTCTCACGCTCCTTAGCCTCTCCACTGCTAGCCTGTTCTCTCTCTCACTCTCCTAGCCTCTCCACTGCTAGCCTGTTCTCTCTCACGCTCCTAGCCTCTCCACTGCTAGCCTGTTCTCTCACTCTCCTTAGTCTCTCCACTGCTAGCCTGTTCTCTCACGCTCCTAGCCTCTCCACTGCTAGCCTGTTCTCTCTCACGCTCCTAGCCTCTCCACTGCTGCCCTGTTCTCTCTCTCCAAGCCTCTCCACTGCTAGCCTGTTCTCTCACCCTCCTGGCCTCTCCACTGCTAGCCTGTTCTCTCACGCTCCTAGCCTCTCCACTGCTAGCCTGTTCTCTCTCTCCTAGCCTCTCCACTGCTAGCCTGTTCTCTCACGCTCCTAGCCTCTCCACTGCTAGCCTGTTCTCTCACCCTCCTAGCCTCTCCACTGCTAGCCTGTTCTCTCACTCTCCTAGCCTCTCCACTGCCTGCCTGTTTTCTCTCACGCTCCTAGCCTCTCTACTGCTAGCCTGTTCTCTCTCACGCTCCTAGCCTCTCCACTGCTAGCCTGTTCTCTCACTCTCCTAGTCTCTCCACTGCTAGCCTGTTCTCTCACTCTCCTAGTCTCTCCACTGCTAGCCTGTTCTCTCACTCTCCTAGCCTCTCCACTGCTAGCCTGTTCTCTCTCACTCTCCTAGCCTCTCCACTGCTAGCCTGTTATCTCTCACTCTCCTAGCCTCTCCACTGCTAGCCTGTTATCTCTCACTCTCCTAGCCTCTCCACTGCTAGCCTGTTCTCTCTCACTCTCCTAGCCTCTCCACTGCCTGCATGTTCTCTCTCACTCTCCTAGCCTCTCCACTGCTAACCTGTTCTCTCTCACTTTCCTAGCCTCTCCACTGCCTGCCTGTTCTCTCTCACTCTCCTAGCCTCTCCACTGCTAGCCTGTTCTCTCACGCTCCTAGCCTCTCCACTGCTAGCCTGTTCTCTCACCCTCCTAGCCTCTCCACTGCTAGCCTGTTCTCTCTCACGCTCCTAGCCTCTCTACTGCTAGCCTATTCTCTCACGCTCCTAGCCTCTCCACTGCTAGCCTGTTCTCTCACTCTCCTAGCCTCTCCACTGCTAGCCTGTTCTCTCTCTCCTAGCCTCTCCACTGCTAGCCTGTTCTCTCTCACTCTCCTAGCCTCTCCACTGCTAGCCTGTTCTCTCTCACTCTCCTAGCCTCTCCACTGCTAGCCTGTTCTCTCTCACGCTCCTAGCCTCTCTACTGCTAGCCTGGTCTCTCACGCTCCTAGCCTCTCCACTGCTAGCCTGTTCTCTCACGCTCCTTAGCCTCTCCACTGCTAGCCTGTTCTCTCTCTCACTCTCCTAGCCTCTCCACTGCTAGCCTGTTCTCTCTCACGCTCCTAGCCTCTCTACTGCTAGCCTGTTCTCTCACTCTCCTTAGTCTCTCCACTGCTAGCCTGTTCTCTCACGCTCCTAGCCTCTCCACTGCTAGCCTGTTCTCTCTCACGCTCCTAGCCTCTCCACTGCTGCCCTGTTCTCTCTCTCCAAGCCTCTCCACTGCTAGCCTGTTCTCTCACCCTCCTGGCCTCTCCACTGCTAGCCTGTTCTCTCACGCTCCTAGCCTCTCCACTGCTAGCCTGTTCTCTCTCTCCTAGCCTCTCCACTGCTAGCCTGTTCTCTCACGCTCCTAGCCTCTCCACTGCTAGCCTGTTCTCTCACTCTCCTAGCCTCTCCACTGCTAGCCTGTTCTCTCACCCTCCTAGCCTCTCCACTGCTAGCCTGTTCTCTCACCTTCCTAGCCTCTCCACTGCTAGCCTGTTCTCTCTCACGCTCCTAGCCTCTCCACTGCTAGCCTGTTCTCTCACTCTCCTAGCCTCTCCACTGCTAGCCTGTTCTCTCTCTCCTAGCCTCTCCACTGCTAGCCTGTTCTCTCTCACTCTCCTAGCCTCTCCACTGCTAGCCTGTTATCTCTCACTCTCCTAGCCTCTCCACTGCTAGCCTGTTCTCTCACGCTCCTAGCCTCTCTACTGCTAGCCTGTTCTCTCACTCTCATAGCCTCTCCACGGCTAGCCTGTTCTCTCTCACCCTCCTAGCCTCTCTACTGCCAGCCTGTTCTCTCACACTCCTAGCCTCTCCACTGCTAGCCTGTTCTCTCACGCTCCTAGCCTCTCCACTGCTAGCCTGTTCTCTCTCTCCTAGCCTCTCCACTGCTAGCCTGTTCTCTCACGCTCCTAGCCTCTCCACTGCTAGCCTGTTCTCTCACCCTCCTAGCCTCTCCACTGCTAGCCTGTTCTCTCTCACTCTCCTAGCCTCTCCACTGCTAGCCTGTTCTCTCTCACGCTCCTAGCCTCTCCACTGCTAGCCTGTTCTCTCACCCTCCTAGCCTCTCCACTGCTAGCCTGTTCTCTCTCACGCTCCTAGCCTCTCTACTGCTAGCCTGTTCCCTCACGCTCCTAGCCTCTCCACTGCTAGCCTGTTCTCTCTCACTCTCCTAGCCTCTCCACTGCTAGCCTGTTCTCTCACCCTCCTAGCCTCTCCACTGCTAGCCTGTTCTCTCTCACTTTCCTAGCCTCTCCACTGCCTGCCTGTTCTCTCTCACTCTCCTAGCCTCTCCACTGCTAGCCTGTTCTCTCACGCTCCTAGCCTCTCCACTGCTAGCCTGTTCTCTCACCCTCCTAGCCTCTCCACTGCTAGCCTGTTCTCTCTCACGCTCCTAGCCTCTCTACTGCTAGCCTATTCTCTCACGCTCCTAGCCTCTCCACTGCTAGCCTGTTCTCTCACTCTCCTAGCCTCTCCACTGCTAGCCTGTGCTCTCACTCTCCTAGCCTCTCCACTGCTAGCCTGTTCTCTCTCTCCTAGCCTCTCCACTGCTAGCCTGTTCTCTCTCACTCTCCTGGCCTCTCCACTGCTAGCCTGTTCTCTCTCACTCTCCTAGCCTCTCCACTGCTAGCCTGTTCTCTCTCACGCTCCTAGCCTCTCTACTGCTAGCCTGTTCTCTCACTCTCATAGCCTCTCCACGGCTCGCCTGTTCTCTCTCACCCTCCTAGCCTCTCTACTGCTAGCCTGTTCTCTCACGCTCCTAGCCTCTCCACTGCTAGCCTGTTCTCTCACGCTCCTTAGCCTCTCCACTGCTAGCCTGTTCTCTCTCTCACTCTCCTAGCCTCTCCACTGCTAGCCTGTTCTCTCTCACGCTCCTAGCCTCTCTACTGCTAGCCTGTTCTCTCACTCTCCTTAGTCTCTCCACTGCTAGCCTGTTCTCTCATGCTCCTAGCCTCTCCACTGCTAGCCTGTTCTCTCTCACGCTCCTAGCCTCTCCACTGCTGCCCTGTTCTCTCTCTCCAAGCCTCTCCACTGCTAGCCTGTTCTCTCACCCTCCTGGCCTCTCCACTGCTAGCCTGTTCTCTCACGCTCCTAGCCTCTCCACTGCTAGCCTGTTCTCTCTCTCCTAGCCTCTCCACTGCTAGCCTGTTCTCTCACGCTCCTAGCCTCTCCACTGCTAGCCTGTTCTCTCACTCTCCTAGCCTCTCCACTGCCTGCCTGTTTTCTCTCACGCTCCTAGCCTCTCTACTGCTAGCCTGTTCTCTCTCACGCTCCTAGCCTCTCCACTGCTAGCCTGTTCTCTCACTCTCCTAGTCTCTCCACTGCTAGCCTGTTCTCTCACTCTCCTAGTCTCTCCACTGCTAGCCTGTTCTCTCACTCTCCTAGCCTCTCCACTGCTAGCCTGTTATCTCTCACTCTCCTAGCCTCTCCACTGCTAGCCTGTTATCTCTCACTCTCCTAGCCTCTCCACTCCTAGCCTGTTCTCTCTCACGCTCCTAGCCTCTCTACTGCTAGCCTGTTCTCTCACTCTCATAGCCTCTCCACGGCTAGCCTGTTCTCTCTCACCCTCCTAGCCTCTCTACTGCTAGCCTGTTCTCTCACGCTCCTAGCCTCTCCACTGCTAGCCTGTTCTCTCACGCTCCTAGCCTCTCCACTGCTAGCCTGTTCTCTCACCCTCCTAGCCTCTCCACTGCTAGCCTGTTCTCTCTCACTCTCCTAGCCTCTCCACTGCTAGCCTGTTCTCTCACCCTCCTAGCCTCTCCACTGCTAGCCTGTTCTCTCTCACTCTCCTAGCCTCTCCACTGCCTGCCTGTTCTCTCTCACTCTCCTAGCCTCTCCACGGCTAGCCTGTTCTCTCTCACGCTCCTAGCCTCTCCACTGCTAGCCTGTTCTCTCACCCTCCTAGCTTCTCCACTGCTAGCCTCTTCTCTCTCACGCTCCTAGCCTCTCTACTGCTATCCTGTTCTCTCACGCTCCTAGCCTCTCCACTGCTAGCCTGTTCTCTCACTCTCCTAGCCTCCACTGGTAGCCTGTTCTCTCTCTCTCCTAGCCTCTCCACTGCTAGCCTGTTCTCTCTCACTCTCCTAGCCTCTCCACTGCTAGCCTGTTCTCTCTCACTCTCCTAGCCTCTCCACTGCTAGCCTGTTCTCTCTCACGCTCCTAGCCTCTCTACTGCTAGCCTGTTCTCTCACTCTCATAGCCTCTCCACGGCTAGCCTGTTCTCTCACCCTCCTAGCCTCTCTACTGCTAGCCTGTTCTCTCACGCTCCTAGCCTCTCCACTGCTAGCCTGTTCTCTCACGTTCCTTAGCCTCTCCACTGCTAGCCTGTTCTCTCTCTCACTCTCCTAGCCTCTCCACTGCTCGCCTGTTCTCTCTCACTCTCCTAGCCTCTCCACTGCTAGCCTGTTCTCTCTCACGCTCCTAGCCTCTCCACTGCTAGCCTGTTCTCTCACCCTCTCCTAGCCTCTCCACTGCTAGCCTGTTCTCTCTCCCTCTCCTAGCCTCTCCACTGCTCGCCTGCTCTCTCTCTCTCCTAGCCTCTCCACTGCTAGCCTGTTCTCTCTCACGCTCCTAGCCTCTCCACTGCTAGCCTGTTCTCTCACCCTCCTGGCCTCTCCACTGCTAGCCTGTTCTCTCACGCTCCTAGCCTCTCCACTGCTAGCCTGTTCTCTCACCCTCCTAGCCTCTCCACTGCTAGCCTGTTCTCTCACTCTCCTAGCCTCTCCACTGCTAGCCTGTTCTCTCACCCTCCTAGCCTCTCCACTGCTAGCCTGTTCTCTCTCACCTTCCTAGCCTCTCCACTGCTAGCCTGTTCTCTCTCACGCTCCTAGCCTCTCTACTGCTAGCCTGTTCTCTCACGCTCCTAGCCTCTCCACTGCTGCCCTGTTCTCTCTCTCCAAGCCTCTCCACTGCTAGCCTGTTCTCTCACTCTCCTAGCCTCTCCACTGCTAGCCTGTTCTCTCACCCTCTCCTAGCCTCTCCACTGCTAGCCTGTTCTCTCTCCCTCTCCTAGCCTCTCCACTGCTCGCCTGCTCTCTCTCTCTCCTAGCCTCTCCACTGCTAGCCTGTTATCTCTCACTCTCCTAGCCTCTCCACTGCTAGCCTGTTCTCTCACCCTCCTGGCCTCTCCACTGCTAGCCTGTTCTCTCACGCTCCTAGCCTCTCCACTGCTAGCCTGTTCTCTCACCCTCCTAGCCTCTCCACTGCTAGCCTGTTCTCTCACTCTCCTAGCCTCTCCACTGCTAGCCTGTTCTCTCACCCTCCTAGCCTCTCCACTGCTAGCCTGTTCTCTCACCTTCCTAGCCTCTCCACTGCTAGCCTGTTCTCTCTCACGCTCCTAGCCTCTCTACTGCTAGCCTGTTCTCTCACGCTCCTAGCCTCTTCACTGCTAGCCTGTTCTCTCACTCTCCTAGCCTCTCCACTGCTAGCCTGTTCTCTCACTCTCCTAGCCTCTCCACTGCTAGCCTGTTCTCTCACTCTCCTAGCCTCTCCACTGCTAGCCTGTTCTCTCACTCTCCTAGCCTCTCCACTGCTAGCCTGTTCTCTCTCTCCTCGCCTCTCCACTGCTAGCCTGTTCTCTCACTCTCCTAGCCTCTCCACTGCTAGCCTGTTCTCTCACTCTCCTAGCCTCTCCACTGCTAGCCTGTTCTCTCTCACTCTCCTAGCCTCTCCACTGCCTGCCTGTTCTCTCTTACTCTCCTAGCCTCTCCACTGCTAGCCTGTTCTCTCTCACGCTCCTAGCCTCTCCACTGCTAGCCTGTTCTCTCACCCTCCTAGCCTCTCCACTGCTAGCCTGTTCTCTCTCACGCTCCTAGCCTCTCTACTGCTAGCCTGTTCCCTCACGCTCCTAGCCTCTCCACTGCTAGCCTGTTCTCTCTCACTCTCCTAGCCTCTCCACTGCTAGCCTGTTCTCTCACCCTCCTAGCCTCTCCACTGCTAACCTGTTCTCTCTCACTTTCCTAGCCTCTCCACTGCCTGCCTGTTCTCTCTCACTCTCCTAGCCTCTCCACTGCTAGCCTGTTCTCTCACGCTCCTAGCCTCTCCACTGCTAGCCTGTTCTCTCACCCTCCTAGCCTCTCCACTGCTAGCCTGTTCTCTCTCACGCTCCTAGCCTCTCTACTGCTAGCCTATTCTCTCACGCTCCTAGCCTCTCCACTGCTAGCCTGTTCTCTCACTCTCCTAGCCTCTCCACTGCTAGCCTGTGCTCTCACTCTCCTAGCCTCTCCACTGCTAGCCTGTTCTCTCTCTCCTAGCCTCTCCACTGCTAGCCTGTTCTCTCTCACTCTCCTAGCCTCTCCACTGCTAGCCTGTTCTCTCTCACTCTCCTAGCCTCTCCACTGCTAGCCTGTTCTCTCTCACGCTCCTAGCCTCTCTACTGCTAGCCTGTTCTCTCACGCTCCTAGCCTCTCCACTGCTAGCCTGTTCTCTCACGCTCCTTAGCCTCTCCACTGCTAGCCTGTTCTCTCTCTCTCACTCTCCTAGCCTCTCCACTGCTAGCCTGTTCTCTCTCACGCTCCTAGCCTCTCTACTGCTAGCCTGTTCTCTCACTCTCCTTAGCCTCTCCACTGCTAGCCTGTTCTCTCACGCTCCTAGCCTCTCCACTGCTAGCCTGTTCTCTCACCCTCCTAGCCTCTCCACTGCTAGCCTGTTCTCTCTCACTCTCCTAGCCTCTCCACTGCCTGCCTGTTCTCTCTCACTCTCCTAGCCTCTCCACTGCTAGCCTGTTCTCTCTCACGCTCCTAGCCTCTCCACTGCTAGCCTGTTCTCTCACCCTCCTAGCCTCTCCACTGCTAGCCTGTTCTCTCTCACGCTCCTAGCCTCTCTACTGCTAGCCTGTTCCCTCACGCTCCTAGCCTCTCCACTGCTAGCCTGTTCTCTCTCACTCTCCTAGCCTCTCCACTGCTAGCCTGTTCTCTCACCCTCCTAGCCTCTCCACTGCTAGCCTGTTCTCTCTCACTTTCCTAGCCTCTCCACTGCCTGCCTGTTCTCTCTCACTCTCCTAGCCTCTCCACTGCTAGTCTGTTCTCTCACGCTCCTAGCCTCTCCACTGCTAGCCTGTTCTCTCACCCTCCTAGCCTCTCCACTGCTAGCCTGTTCTCTCTCACGCTCCTAGCCTCTCTACTGCTAGCCTATTCTCTCACGCTCCTAGCCTCTCCACTGCTAGCCTGTTCTCTCACTCTCCTAGCCTCTCCACTGCTAGCCTGTGCTCTCACTCTCCTAGCCTCTCCACTGCTAGCCTGTTCTCTCTCTCCTAGCCTCTCCACTGCTAGCCTGTTCTCTCTCACTCTCCTAGCCTCTCCACTGCTAGCCTGTTCTCTCTCACTCTCCTAGCCTCTCCACTGCTAGCCTGTTCTCTCTCACGCTCCTAGCCTCTCTACTGCTAGCCTGTTCTCTCACGCTCCTAGCCTCTCTACTGCTAGCCTGTTCTCTCACTCTCATAGCCTCTCCACGGCTCGCCTGTTCTCTCTCACCCTCCTAGCCTCTCTACTGCTAGCCTGTTCTCTCACGCTCCTAGCCTCTCCACTGCTAGCCTGTTCTCTCACGCTCCTTAGCCTCTCCACTGCTAGCCTGTTCTCTCTCTCACTCTCCTAGCCTCTCCACTGCTAGCCTGTTCTCTCTCACGCTCCTAGCCTCTCTACTGCTAGCCTGTTCTCTCACTCTCCTTAGTCTCTCCACTGCTAGCCTGTTCTCTCACGCTCCTAGCCTGTTCTCTCTCACGCTCCTAGCCTCTCCACTGCTGCCCTGTTCTCTCTCTCCAAGCCTCTCCACTGCTAGCCTGTTCTCTCACCCTCCTGGCCTCTCCACTGCTAGCCTGTTCTCTCACGCTCCTAGCCTCTCCACTGCTAGCCTGTTCTCTCTCTCCTAGCCTCTCCACTGCTAGCCTGTTCTCTCACGCTCCTAGCCTCTCCACTGCTAGCCTGTTCTCTCACCCTCCTAGCCTCTCCACTGCTAGCCTGTTCTCTCACTCTCCTAGCCTCTCCACTGCCTGCCTGTTTTCTCTCACGCTCCTAGCCTCTCTACTGCTAGCCTGTTCTCTCTCACGCTCCTAGCCTCTCCACTGCTAGCCTGTTCTCTCACTCTCCTAGTCTCTCCACTGCTAGCCTGTTCTCTCACTCTCCTAGCCTCTCCACTGCTAGCCTGTTCTCTCACTCTCCTAGCCTCTCCACTGCTAGCCTGTTCTCTCACTCTCCTAGCCTCTCCACTGCTAGCCTGTTCTCTCTCACTCTCCTAGCCTCTCCACTGCTAGCCTGTTATCTCACTCTCATAGCCTCTCCACGGCTAGCCTGTTCTCTCTCACCCTCCTAGCCTCTCTACTGCTAGCCTGTTCTCTCACGCTCCTAGCCTCTCCACTGCTAGCCTGTTCTCTCACGCTCCTAGCCTCTCCACTGCTAGCCTGTTCTCTCACCCTCCTAGCCTCTCCACTGCTAGCCTGTTCTCTCTCACTCTCCTAGCCTCTCCACTGCTAGCCTGTTCTCTCACCCTCCTAGCCTCTCCACTGCTAGCCTGTTCTCTCTCACTCTCCTAGCCTCTCCACTGCCTGCCTGTTCTCTCTCACTCTCCTAGCCTCTCCACTGCTAGCCTGTTCTCTCTCACGCTCCTAGCCTCTCCACTGCTAGCCTGTTCTCTCACCCTCCTAGCTTCTCCACTGCTAGCCTCTTCTCTCTCACGCTCCTAGCCTCTCTACTGCTAGCCTGTTCTCTCACGCTCCTAGCCTCTCCACTGCTAGCCTGTTCTCTCACTCTCCTAGCCTCCACTGCTAGCCTGTTCTCTCTCTCTCCTAGCCTCTCCACTGCTAGCCTGTTCTCTCTCTCTCCTAGCCTCTCCACTGCTAGCCTGTTCTCTCTCACTCTCCTAGCCTCTCCACTGCTAGCCTGTTCTCTCTCACGCTCCTAGCCTCTCTACTGCTAGCCTGTTCTCTCACTCTCATAGCCTCTCCACGGCTAGCCTGTTCTCTCACCCTCCTAGCCTCTCTACTGCTAGCCTGTTCTCTCACGCTCCTAGCCTCTCCACTGCTAGCCTGTTCTCTCACGTTCCTTAGCCTCTCCACTGCTAGCCTGTTCTCTCTCTCACTCTCCTAGCCTCTCCACTGCTAGCCTGTTCTCTCTCACGCTCCTAGCCTCTCTACTGCTAGCCTGTTCTCTCACTCTCCTTAGCCTCTCCACTGCTAGCCTGTGCTCTCATGCTCCTAGCCTCTCCACTGCTAGCCTGTTCTCTCTCACGCTCCTAGCCTCTCCACTGCTGCCCTGTTCTCTCTCTCCAAGCCTCTCCGCTGCTAGCCTGTTCTCTCACTCTCCTAGCCTCTCCACTGCTAGCCTGTTCTCTCACCCTCTCCTAGCCTCTCCACTGCTAGCCTGTTCTCTCTCACTCTGCTAGCCTCTCCACTGCTCGCGTGTTCTCTCTCCCTCTCCTAGCCTCTCCACTGCTAGCCTGTTCTCTCACCCTCCTGGCCTCTCCACTGCTAGCCTGTTCTCTCACGCTCCTGGCCTCTCCACTGCTAGCCTGTTCTCTCACGCTCCTAGCCTCTCCACTGCTAGCCTGTTCTCTCACGCTCCTAGCCTCTCCACTGCTAGCCTGTTCTCTCACCCTCCTAGCCTCTCCACTGCTAGCCTGTTCTCTCTCACTCTCCTAGCCTCTCCACTGCTAGCCTGTTCTCTCACCCTCCTAGCCTCTCCACTGCTAGCCTGTTCTCTCTCTCTCCTAGCCTCTCCACTGCCTGCCTGTTCTCTCTCACTCTCCTAGCCTCTCCACTGCTAGCCTGTTCTCTCACCCTCCTAGCCTCTCCACTGCTAGCCTGTTCTCTCTCACGCTCCTAGCCTCTCTACTGCTAGCCTGTTATCTCACTCTCATAGCCTCTCCACGGCTAGCCTGTTCTCTCTCACCCTCATAGCCTCTCTACTGCTAGCCTGTTCTCTCACGCTCCTAGCCTCTCCACTGCTAGCCTGTTCTCTCACGCTCCTAGCCTCTCCACTGCTAGCCTGTTCTCTCACCCTCCTAGCCTCTCCACTGCTAGCCTGTTCTCTCTCACTCTCCTAGCCTCTCCACTGCTAGCCTGTTCTCTCACCCTCCTAGCCTCTCCACTGCTAGCCTGTTCTCTCTCACTCTCCTAGCCTCTCCACTGCCTGCCTGTTCTCTCTCACTCTCCTAGCCTCTCCACTGCTAGCCTGTTCTCTCTCACGCTCCTAGCCTCTCCACTGCTAGCCTGTTCTCTCACCCTCCTAGCTTCTCCACTGCTAGCCTCTTCTCTCTCACGCTCCTAGCCTCTCTACTGCTAGCCTGTTCTCTCACGCTCCTAGCCTCTCCACTGCTAGCCTGTTCTCTCACTCTCCTAGCCTCCACTGCTAGCCTGTTCTCTCTCTCTCCTAGCCTCTCCACTGCTAGCCTGTTCTCTCTCTCTCCTAGCCTCTCCACTGCTAGCCTGTTCTCTCTCACTCTCCTAGCCTCTCCACTGCTAGCCTGTTCTCTCTCACGCTCCTAGCCTCTCTACTGCTAGCCTGTTCTCTCACTCTCATAGCCTCTCCACGGCTAGCCTGTTCTCTCACCCTCCTAGCCTCTCTACTGCTAGCCTGTTCTCTCACGCTCCTAGCCTCTCCACTGCTAGCCTGTTCTCTCACGTTCCTTAGTCTCTCCACTGCTAGCCTGTTCTCTCTCTCACTCTCCTAGCCTCTCCACTGCTAGCCTGTTCTCTCTCACGCTCCTAGCCTCTCTACTGCTAGCCTGTTCTCTCACTCTCCTTAGCCTCTCCACTGCTAGCCTGTGCTCTCATGCTCCTAGCCTCTCCACTGCTAGCCTGTTCTCTCTCACGCTCCTAGCCTCTCCACTGCTGCCCTGTTCTCTCTCTCCAAGCCTCTCCGCTGCTAGCCTGTTCTCTCACTCTCCTAGCCTCTCCACTGCTAGCCTGTTCTCTCACCCTCTCCTAGCCTCTCCACTGCTAGCCTGTTCTCTCTCACTCTGCTAGCCTCTCCACTGCTCGCGTGTTCTCTCTCCCTCTCCTAGCCTCTCCACTGCTAGCCTGTTCTCTCACCCTCCTGGCCTCTCCACTGCTAGCCTGTTCTCTCACGCTCCTGGCCTCTCCACTGCTAGCCTGTTCTCTCACGCTCCTAGCCTCTCCACTGCTAGCCTGTTCTCTCACGCTCCTAGCCTCTCCACTGCTAGCCTGTTCTCTCACCCTCCTAGCCTCTCCACTGCTAGCCTGTTCTCTCTCACTCTCCTAGCCTCTCCACTGCTAGCCTGTTCTCTCACCCTCCTAGCCTCTCCACTGCTAGCCTGTTCTCTCTCTCTCCTAGCCTCTCCACTGCCTGCCTGTTCTCTCTCACTCTCCTAGCCTCTCCACTGCTAGCCTGTTCTCTCACCCTCCTAGCCTCTCCACTGCTAGCCTGTTCTCTCTCACGCTCCTAGCCTCTCTACTGCTAGCCTGTTCTCTCACTCTCCTAGCCTCTCCACTGCTAGCCTGTTCTCTCTCTCCTAGCCTCTCCACTGCTAGCCTGTTCTCTCTCACTCTCCTAGCCTCTCCACTGCTAGCCTGTTCTCTCTCACTCTCCTAGCCTCTCCACTGCTAGCCTGTTATCTCTCACTCTCCTAGCCTCTCCACTGCTAGCCTGTTCTCTCTCACGCTCCTAGCCTCTCTACTGCTAGCCTGTTCTCTCACTCTCATAGCATCTCCACGGCTAGCCTGTTCTCTCTCACGCTCCTAGCCTCTCCACTGCTAGCCTGTTCTCTCACCCTCCTAGCTTCTCCACTGCTAGCCTCTTCTCTCTCACGCTCCTAGCCTCTCTACTGCTAGCCTGTTCTCTCACGCTCCTAGCCTCTCCACTGCTAGCCTGTTCTCTCACTCTCCTAGCCTCCACTGCTAGCCTGTTCTCTCTCTCTCCTAGCCTCTCCACTGCTAGCCTGTTCTCTCTCTCTCCTAGCCTCTCCACTGCTAGCCTGTTCTCTCTCACTCTCCTAGCCTCTCCACTGCTAGCCTGTTCTCTCTCACGCTCCTAGCCTCTCTACTGCTAGCCTGTTCTCTCACTCTCATAGCCTCTCCACGGCTAGCCTGTTCTCTCACCCTCCTAGCCTTTCTACTGCTAGCCTGTTCTCTCACGCTCCTAGCCTCTCCACTGCTAGCCTGTTCTCTCACGTTCCTTAGCCTCTCCACTGCTAGCCTGTTCTCTCTCTCACTCTCCTAGCCTCTCCACTGCTAGCCTGTTCTCTCTCACGCTCCTAGCCTCTCTACTGCTAGCCTGTTCTCTCACTCTCCTTAGCCTCTCCACTGCTAGCCTGTGCTCTCATGCTCCTAGCCTCTCCACTGCTAGCCTGTTCTCTCTCACGCTCCTAGCCTCTCCACTGCTGCCCTGTTCTCTCTCTCCAAGCCTCTCCGCTGCTAGCCTGTTCTCTCACTCTCCTAGCCTCTCCACTGCTAGCCTGTTCTCTCACCCTCTCCTAGCCTCTCCACTGCTAGCCTGTTCTCTCTCACTCTGCTAGCCTCTCCACTGCTCGCGTGTTCTCTCTCCCTCTCCTAGCCTCTCCACTGCTAGCCTGTTCTCTCACCCTCCTGGCCTCTCCACTGCTAGCCTGTTCTCTCACGCTCCTGGCCTCTCCACTGCTAGCCTGTTCTCTCACGCTCCTAGCCTCTCCACTGCTAGCCTGTTCTCTCACGCTCCTAGCCTCTCCACTGCTAGCCTGTTCTCTCACCCTCCTAGCCTCTCCACTGCTAGCCTGTTCTCTCTCACTCTCCTAGCCTCTCCACTGCTAGCCTGTTCTCTCACCCTCCTAGCCTCTCCACTGCTAGCCTGTTCTCTCTCTCTCCTAGCCTCTCCACTGCCTGCCTGTTCTCTCTCACTCTCCTAGCCTCTCCACTGCTAGCCTGTTCTCTCACCCTCCTAGCCTCTCCACTGCTAGCCTGTTCTCTCTCACGCTCCTAGCCTCTCTACTGCTAGCCTGTTCTCTCACTCTCCTAGCCTCTCCACTGCTAGCCTGTTCTCTCTCTCCTAGCCTCTCCACTGCTAGCCTGTTCTCTCTCACTCTCCTAGCCTCTCCACTGCTAGCCTGTTCTCTCTCACTCTCCTAGCCTCTCCACTGCTAGCCTGTTATCTCTCACTCTCCTAGCCTCTCCACTGCTAGCCTGTTCTCTCTCACGCTCCTAGCCTCTCTACTGCTAGCCTGTTCTCTCACTCTCATAGCATCTTCACGGCTAGCCTGTTCTCTCTCACCCTACTAGCCTCTCTACTGCTAGCCTGTTCTCTCACGCTCCTAGCCTCTCCACTGCTAGCCTGTTCTCTCTCACGCTCCTAGCCTCTCCACTGCTGCCCTGTTCTCTCTCTCCAAGCCTCTCCACTGCTAGCCTGTTCTCTCACTCTCCTAGCCTCTCCACTGCTAGCCTGTTCTCTCACCCCCTCTCCTAGCCTCTCCACTGCTAGCCTGTTCTCTCTCACTCTTCTAGCCTCTACACTGCTAGCCTGTTCTCTCACGCTCCTAGCCTCTCCACTGCTAGCCTGTTCTCTCACCCTCCTAGCCTCTCCACTGCTAGCCTGTTCTCTCACCCTCCTAGCCTCTCCACTGCTAGCCTGTTCTCTCTCACTCTCCTAGCCTCTCCACTGCTAGCCTGTTCTCTCACCCTCCTAGCCTCTCCACTGCTAGCCTGTTCTCTCTCACTCTCCTAGCCTCTCCACTGCCTGCCTGTTCTCTCTCACTCTCCTAGCCTCTCCACTGCTAGCCAGTTCTCTCTCACGCTCCTAGCCTCTCCACTGCTAGCCTGTTCTCTCACGCTCCTAGCCTCTCCACTGCTAGCCTGTTCTCTCTCACGCTCCTAGCCTCTCCACTGCTGCCCTGTTCTCTCTTTCCAAGCCGCTCCACTGCTAGCCTGTTCTCTCACTCTCCTAGCCTCTCCACTGCTAGCCTGTTCTCTCACCCTCTCCTAGCCTCTCCACTGCTAGCCTGTTCTCTCACCCTCTCCTAGCCTCTCCACTGCTAGCTTGTTCTCTCTCACTCTCCTAGCCTCTCCACTGCTAGCCTGTTCTTTCTCACTCTTCTAGCCTCTCCACTGCTAGCCTGTTCTCTCACGCTCCTTAGCCTCTCCACTGCTAGCCTGTTCTCTCACGCTCCTAGCCTCTCCACTGCTAGCCTGTTCTCTCTCACGCTCCTAGCCTCTCCACTGCTGCCCTGTTCTCTCTCTCCAAGCCTCTCCACTGCTAGCCTGTTCTCTCACTCTCCTAGCCTCTCTACTGCTAGCCTGTTCTCTCACCCTCTCCTAGCCTCTCCACTGCTAGCCTGTTCTCTCACCCTCTCCTAGCCTCTCCACTGCTAGCCTGTTCTCTCTCACTCTCCTAGCCTCTCCACTGCTCGCCTGTTCTCTCTCTCTCTCCTAGCCTCTCTACTGCTAGCCTGTTCTCTCTCACGCTCCTAGCCTCTCCACTGCTAGCCTGTTCTCTCACCCTCCTGGCCTCTCCACTGCTAGCCTGTTCTCTCACGCTCCTAGCCTCTCCACTGCTAGCCTATTCTCTCTCTCCTAGCCTCTCTACTGCTAGCCTGTTCTCTCACGCTCCTAGCCACTCCACTGCTAGCCTGTTCTCTCACCCTCCTAGCCTCTCCACTGCTTGCCTGTTGTCTCACTCTCCTAGCCTCTCCACTGCTAGCCTGTTCTTTCACACTTCTTAGCCTCTCCACTGCTAGCCTGTTCTCTCTCTCACTCTCCTAGCCTCTCCACTGCTAGCCTGTTCTCTCTCACACTCCTAGCCTCTCTACTGCTAGCCTGTTCTCTCACTCTCCTTAGCCTCTCCACTGCTAGCCTGTTCTCTCACGCTCCTAGCCTCTCCACTGCTAGCCTGTTCTCTCTCACGCTCCTAGCCTCTCCACTGCTGCCCTGTTCTCTCTCTCCAAGCCTCTCCACTGCTAGCCTGTTTTCTCACCCTCTCCTAGCCTCTCCACTGCTAGCCTGTTCTCTCTCACTCTCCTAGCCTCTCCACTGCTCGCCTGTTCTCTCTCTCTCTCCTAGCCTCTCCACTGCTAGCCTGTTCTCTCTCACGCTCCTAGCCTCTCCACTGCTAGCCTGTTCTCTCACCCTCCTGGCCTCTCCACTGCTAGCCTGTTCTCTCACGCTCCTAGCCTCTCCACTGCTAGCTTGTTCTCTCTCTCCTAGCCTCTCCACTGCTAGCCTGTTCTCTCACGCTCCTAGCCTCTCCACTGCTAGCCTGTTCTCTCACCCTCCTAGCCTCTCCACTGCTAGCCTGTTCTCTCACTCTCCTAGCCTCTCCACTGCTAGCCTGTTCTCTCACGCTCCTAGCCTCTCCACTGCTAGCCTGTTCTCTCACCCTCCTAGCCTCTCCACTGCTAGCCTGTTCTCTCTCACTCTCCTAGCCTCTCCACTGCTAGCCTTTTCTCTCACCCTCCTAGCCTCTCCACTGCTAGCCTGTTCTCTCTCACTCTCCTAGCCTCTCCACTGCCTGCCTGTTCTCTCTCACTCTCCTAGCCTCTCCACTGCTAGCCAGTTCTCTCACCCTCCTAGCCTCTCCACTGCTAGCCTGTTCTCTCTCACGCTCCTAGCCTCTCTACTGCTAGCCTGTTCTCTCACGCTCCTAGCCTCTCCACTGCTAGCCTGTTCTCTCACTCTCCTAGCCTCTCCACTGCTAGCCTGTTCTCTCACTCTCCTAGCCTCTCCACTGCTAGCCTGTTCTCTCTCACTCTCCTAGCCTCTCCACTGCTAGCCTGTTCTCTCTCACTCTCCTAGCCTCTCCACTGCTAGCCTGTTCTCTCTCACGCTCCTAGCCTCTCTACTGCTAGCCTGTTCTCTCACTCTCATAGCCTCTCCACGGCTAGCCTGTTCTCTCTCACCCTCCTAGCCTCTCTACTGCTATCCTGTTCTCTCACGCTCCTAGCCTCTCCACTGCTAGCCTGTTCTCTCACGCTCCTTAGCCTCTCCACTGCTAGCCTGTTCTCTCACGCTCCTTAGCCTCTCCACTGCTAGCCTGTTCTCTCTCTCACTCTCCTAGCCTCTCCACTGCTAGCCTGTTCTCTCTCACGCTCCTAGCCTCTCTACTGCTAGCCTGTTCTCTCACTCTCCTTAGCCTCTCCACTGCTAGCCTGTTCTCTCACGCTCCTAGCCTCTCCACTGCTGCCCTGTTCTCTCTCCAAGCCTCTCCACTGCTAGCCTGTTCTCTCACCCTCCTGGCCTCTCCACTACTAGCCTGTTCTCTCACGCTCCTAGCCTCTCCACTGCTAGCCTGTTCTCTCTCTCCTAGCCTCTCCACTGCTAGCCTGTTCTCTCACGCTCCTCGCCTCTCCACTGCTAGCCTGTTCTCTCACCCTCCTAGCCTCTCCACTGCTAGCCTGTTCTCTCACTCTCCTAGCCTCTCCACTGCTAGCCTGTTCTCTCACCCTCCTAGCCTCTCCACTGCTAGCCTGTTCTCTCTCACTCTCCTAGCCTCTCCACTTGCCTGCCTGTTCTCTCACTCTCCTAGCCTCTCCACTGCTAGCCTGTTCTCTCTCATGCTCCTAGCCTCTCCACTGCTAGCCTGTTCTCTCACCCTCCTAGCCTCTCCACTGCCTGCCTGTTCTCTCTCACTCTCCTAGCCTCTCCACTGCTAGCCAGTTCTCTCACCCTCCTAGCCTCTCCACTGCTAGCCTGTTCTCTCTCACGCTCCTAGCCTCTCTACTGCTAGCCTGTTCTCTCACGCTCCTAGCCTCTCCACTGCTAGCCTGTTCTCTCACTCTCCTAGCCTCTCCACTGCTAGCCTGTTCTCTCACTCTCCTAGCCTCTCCACTGCTAGCCTGTTCTCTCTCTCCTAGCCTCTCCACTGCTAGCCTGTTCTCTCTCACTCTCCTAGCCTCTCCACTGCTAGCCTGTTCTCTCTCACTCTCCTAGCCTCTCCACTGCTAGCCTGTTCTCTCTCACGCTCCTAGCCTCTCTACTGCTAGCCTGTTCTCTCACTCTCATAGCCTCTCCACGGCTAGCCTGTTCTCTCTCACCCTCCTAGCCTCTCTACTGCTATCCTGTTCTCTCACGCTCCTAGCCTCTCCACTGCTAGCCTGTTCTCTCACGCTCCTTAGCCTCTCCACTGCTAGCCTGTTCTCTCACGCTCCTTAGCCTCTCCACTGCTAGCCTGTTCTCTCTCTCACTCTCCTAGCCTCTCCACTGCTAGCCTGTTCTCTCTCACGCTCCTAGCCTCTCTACTGCTAGCCTGTTCTCTCACTCTCCTTAGCCTCTCCACTGCTAGCCTGTTCTCTCACGCTCCTAGCCTCTCCACTGCTGCCCTGTTCTCTCTCTCCAAGCCTCTCCACTGCTAGCCTGTTCTCTCACCCTCCTGGCCTCTCCACTACTAGCCTGTTCTCTCACGCTCCTAGCCTCTCCACTGCTAGCCTGTTCTCTCTCTCCTAGCCTCTCCACTGCTAGCCTGTTCTCTCACGCTCCTCGCCTCTCCACTGCTAGCCTGTTCTCTCACCCTCCTAGCCTCTCCACTGCTAGCCTGTTCTCTCACTCTCCTAGCCTCTCCACTGCTAGCCTGTTCTCTCACCCTCCTAGCCTCTCCACTGCTAGCCTGTTCTCTCTCACTCTCCTAGCCTCTCCACTGCCTGCCTGTTCTCTCACTCTCCTAGCCTCTCCACTGCTAGCCTGTTCTCTCTCATGCTCCTAGCCTCTCCACTGCTAGCCTGTTCTCTCACCCTCCTAGCCTCTCCACTGCTAGCCTGTTCTCTCACCCTCCTAGCCTCTCCACTGCTAGCCTGTTCTCTCTCACTCTCCTAGCCTCTCCACTGCCTGCCTGTTCTCTCTCACTCTCCTAGCCTCTCCACTGCTAGCCTGTTCTCTCTCACGCTCCTAGCCTCTCCACTGCTAGCCTGTTCTCTCACCCTCCTAGCCTCTCCACGGCTAGCCTGTTCTCTCTCACGCTCCTAGCCTCTCTACTGCTAGCCTGTTCTCTCACGCTCCTAGCCTCTCCACTGCTAGCCTGTTCTCTCACTCTCCTAGCCTCTCCACTGCTAGCCTGTTCTCTCACTCTCCTAGCCTCTCCACTGCTAGTCTGTTCTCTCTCTCCTAGCCTCTCCACTGCTAGCCTGTTCTCTCTCACTCTCCTAGCCTCTCCACTGCTAGCCTGTTCTCTCTCATTCTCCTAGCCTCTCCACTGCTAGCCTGTTCTCTCTCTCACTCTCCTAGCCTCTCCACTGCTAGCCTGTTCTCTCTCACGGTCCTAGCCTCTCCACTGCTGCCCTGTTCTCTCTCTCCAAGCCTCTCCACTGCTAGCCTGTTCTCTCACTCTCCTAGCCTCTCCACTGCTAGCCTGTTCTCTCACCCTCTCCTAGCCTCTCCACTGCTAGCCTGTTCTCTCACCCTCTCCTAGCCTCTCCACTGCTAGCCTGTTCTCTCTCACTCTCCTAGCCTCTCCACTGCTCGCCTGTTCTCTCTCACGCTCCTAGCCTCTCCACTGCTAGCCTGTTCTCTCACCCTCTCCTAGCCTCTCCACTGCTAGCCTGTTCTCTCTCCCTCTCCTAGCCTCTCCACTGCTCGCCTGCTCTCTCTCTCTCCTAGCCTCTCCACTGCTAGCCTGTTCTCTCTCACGCTCCTAGCCTCTCCACTGCTAGCCTGTTCTCTCACCCTCCTGGCCTCTCCACTGCTAGCCTGTTCTCTCACGCTCCTAGCCTCTCCACTGCTAGCCTGTTCTCTCACCCTCCTAGCCTCTCCACTGCTAGCCTGTTCTCTCACTCTCCTAGCCTCTCCACTGCTAGCCTGTTCTCTCACCCTCCTAGCCTCTCCACTGCTAGCCTGTTCTCTCTCACCTTCCTAGCCTCTCCACTGCTAGCCTGTTCTCTCTCACGCTCCTAGCCTCTCTACTGCTAGCCTGTTCTCTCACGCTCCTAGCCTCTCCACTGCTGCCCTGTTCTCTCTCTCCAAGCCTCTCCACTGCTAGCCTGTTCTCTCACTCTCCTAGCCTCTCCACTGCTAGCCTGTTCTCTCACCCTCTCCTAGCCTCTCCACTGCTAGCCTGTTCTCTCACCCTCTCCTAGCCTCTCCACTGCTAGCCTGTTCTCTCTCCCTCTCCTAGCCTCTCCACTGCTCGCCTGCTCTCTCTCTCTCCTAGCCTCTCCACTGCTAGCCTGTTATCTCTCACTCTCCTAGCCTCTCCACTGCTAGCCTGTTCTCTCACCCTCCTGGCCTCTCCACTGCTAGCCTGTTCTCTCACGCTCCTAGCCTCTCCACTGCTAGCCTGTTCTCTCACCCTCCTAGCCTCTCCACTGCTAGCCTGTTCTCTCACTCTCCTAGCCTCTCCACTGCTAGCCTGTTCTCTCACCCTCCTAGCCTCTCCACTGCTAGCCTGTTCTCTCACCTTCCTAGCCTCTCCACTGCTAGCCTGTTCTCTCTCACGCTCCTAGCCTCTCTACTGCTAGCCTGTTCTCTCACGCTCCTAGCCTCTTCACTGCTAGCCTGTTCTCTCACTCTCCTAGCCTCTCCACTGCTAGCCTGTTCTCTCACTCTCCTAGCCTCTCCACTGCTAGCCTGTTCTCTCACTCTCCTAGCCTCTCCACTGCTAGCCTGTTCTCTCACTCTCCTAGCCTCTCCACTGCTAGCCTGTTCTCTCTCACTCTCCTAGCCTCTCCACTGCCTGCCTGTTCTCTCTCACTCTCCTAGCCTCTCCACTGCTAGCCTGTTCTCTCTCACGCTCCTAGCCTCTCCACTGCTAGCCTGTTCTCTCACCCTCCTAGCCTCTCCACTGCTAGCCTGTTCTCTCTCACGCTCCTAGCCTCTCTACTGCTAGCCTGTTCCCTCACGCTCCTAGCCTCTCCACTGCTAGCCTGTTCTCTCTCACTCTCCTAGCCTCTCCACTGCTAGCCTGTTCTCTCACCCTCCTAGCCTCTCCACTGCTAACCTGTTCTCTCTCACTTTCCTAGCCTCTCCACTGCCTGCCTGTTCTCTCTCACTCTCCTAGCCTCTCCACTGCTAGCCTGTTCTCTCACGCTCCTAGCCTCTCCACTGCTAGCCTGTTCTCTCACCCTCCTAGCCTCTCCACTGCTAGCCTGTTCTCTCTCACGCTCCTAGCCTCTCTACTGCTAGCCTATTCTCTCACGCTCCTAGCCTCTCCACTGCTAGCCTGTGCTCTCACTCTCCTAGCCTCTCCACTGCTAGCCTGTTCTCTCTCTCCTAGCCTCTCCACTGCTAGCCTGTTCTCTCTCACTCTCCTAGCCTCTCCACTGCTAGCCTGTTCTCTCTCACTCTCCTAGCCTCTCCACTGCTAGCCTGTTCTCTCTCACGCTCCTAGCCTCTCTACTGCTAGCCTGTTCTCTCACGCTCCTAGCCTCTCCACTGCTAGCCTGTTCTCTCACGCTCCTTAGCCTCTCCACTGCTAGCCTGTTCTCTCTCTCACTCTCCTAGCCTCTCCACTGCTAGCCTGTTCTCTCTCACGCTCCTAGCCTCTCTACTGCTAGCCTGTTCTCTCACTCTCCTTAGTCTCTCCACTGCTAGCCTGTTCTCTCACGCTCCTAGCCTCTCCACTGCTAGCCTGTTCTCTCTCACGCTCCTAGCCTCTCCACTGCTGCCCTGTTCTCTCTCTCCAAGCCTCTCCACTGCTAGCCTGTTCTCTCACCCTCCTGGCCTCTCCACTGCTAGCCTGTTCTCTCACGCTCCTAGCCTCTCCACTGCTAGCCTGTTCTCTCTCTCCTAGCCTCTCCACTGCTAGCCTGTTCTCTCACGCTCCTAGCCTCTCCACTGCTAGCCTGTTCTCTCACTCTCCTAGCCTCTCCACTGCTAGCCTGTTCTCTCACCCTCCTAGCCTCTCCACTGCTAGCCTGTTCTCTCACCTTCCTAGCCTCTCCACTGCTAGCCTGTTCTCTCTCACGCTCCTAGCCTCTCCACTGCTAGCCTGTTCTCTCACTCTCCTAGCCTCTCCACTGCTAGCCTGTTCTCTCTCTCCTAGCCTCTCCACTGCTAGCCTGTTCTCTCTCACTCTCCTAGCCTCTCCACTGCTAGCCTGTTATCTCTCACTCTCCTAGCCTCTCCACTGCTAGCCTGTTCTCTCACGCTCCTAGCCTCTCTACTGCTAGCCTGTTCTCTCACTCTCATAGCCTCTCCACGGCTAGCCTGTTCTCTCTCACCCTCCTAGCCTCTCTACTGCTAGCCTGTTCTCTCACACTCCTAGCCTCTCCACTGCTAGCCTGTTCTCTCACGCTCCTAGCCTCTCCACTGCTAGCCTGTTCTCTCTCTCCTAGCCTCTCCACTGCTAGCCTGTTCTCTCACGCTCCTAGCCTCTCCACTGCTAGCCTGTTCTCTCACCCTCCTAGCCTCTCCACTGCTAGCCTGTTCTCTCTCACTCTCCTAGCCTCTCCACTGCCTGCCTGTTCTCTCTCACTCTCCTAGCCTCTCCACTGCTAGCCTGTTCTCTCTCACGCTCCTAGCCTCTCCACTGCTAGCCTGTTCTCTCACCCTCCTAGCCTCTCCACTGCTAGCCTGTTCTCTCTCACGCTCCTAGCCTCTCTACTGCTAGCCTGTTCCCTCACGCTCCTAGCCTCTCCACTGCTAGCCTGTTCTCTCTCACTCTCCTAGCCTCTCCACTGCTAGCCTGTTCTCTCACCCTCCTAGCCTCTCCACTGCTAGCCTGTTCTCTCTCACTTTCCTAGCCTCTCCACTGCCTGCCTGTTCTCTCTCACTCTCCTAGCCTCTCCACTGCTAGCCTGTTCTCTCACGCTCCTAGCCTCTCCACTGCTAGCCTGTTCTCTCACCCTCCTAGCCTCTCCACTGCTAGCCTGTTCTCTCTCACGCTCCTAGCCTCTCTACTGCTAGCCTATTCTCTCACGCTCCTAGCCTCTCCACTGCTAGCCTGTTCTCTCACTCTCCTAGCCTCTCCACTGCTAGCCTGTGCTCTCACTCTCCTAGCCTCTCCTCTGCTAGCCTGTTCTCTCTCTCCTAGCCTCTCCACTGCTAGCCTGTTCTCTCTCACTCTCCTAGCCTCTCCACTGCTAGCCTGTTCTCTCTCACTCTCCTAGCCTCTCCACTGCTAGCCTGTTCTCTCTCACGCTCCTAGCCTCTCTACTGCTAGCCTGTTCTCTCACTCTCATAGCCTCTCCACGGCTCGCCTGTTCTCTCTCACCCTCCTAGCCTCTCTACTGCTAGCCTGTTCTCTCACGCTCCTAGCCTCTCCACTGCTAGCCTGTTCTCTCACGCTCCTTAGCCTCTCCACTGCTAGCCTGTTCTTTCTCTCACTCTCCTAGCCTCTCCACTGCTAGCCTGTTCTCTCTCACGCTCCTAGCCTCTCTACTGCTAGCCTGTTCTCTCACTTTCCTTAGTCTCTCCACTGCTAGCCTGTTCTCTCACGCTCCTAGCCTCTCCACTGCTAGCCTGTTCTCTCTCACGCTCCTAGCCTCTCCACTGCTGCCCTGTTCTCTCTCTCCAAGCCTCTCCACTGCTAGCCTGTTCTCTCACCCTCCTGGCCTCTCCACTGCTAGCCTGTTCTCTCACGCTCCTAGCCTCTCCACTGCTAGCCTGTTCTCTCTCTCCTAGCCTCTCCACTGCTAGCCTGTTCTCTCACGCTCCTAGCCTCTCCACTGCTAGCCTGTTCTCTCACCCTCCTAGCCTCTCCACTGCTAGCCTGTTCTCTCACTCTCCTAGCCTCTCCACTGCCTGCCTGTTTTCTCTCACGCTCCTAGCCTCTCTACTGCTAGCCTGTTCTCTCTCACGCTCCTAGCCTCTCCACTGCTAGCCTGTTCTCTCACTCTCCTAGTCTCTCCACTGCTAGCCTGTTCTCTCACTCTCCTAGTCTCTCCACTGCTAGCCTGTTCTCTCACTCTCCTAGCCTCTCCACTGCTAGCCTGTTCTCTCTCACTCTCCTAGCCTCTCCACTGCTAGCCTGTTATCTCTCACTCTCCTAGCCTCTCCACTGCTAGCCTGTTATCTCTCACTCTCCTAGCCTCTCCACTCCTAGCCTGTTCTCTCTCACGCTCCTAGCCTCTCTACTGCTAGCCTGTTCTCTCACTCTCATAGCCTCTCCACGGCTAGCCTGTTCTCTCTCACCCTCCTAGCCTCTCTACTGCTAGCCTGTTCTCTCACGCTCCTAGCCTCTCCACTGCTAGCCTGTTCTCTCACCCTCCTAGCCTCTCCACTGCTAGCCTGTTCTCTCTCACTCTCCTAGCCTCTCCACTGCTAGCCTGTTCTCTCACCCTCCTAGCCTCTCCACTGCTAGCCTGTTCTCTCTCACTCTCCTAGCCTCTCCACTGCCTGCCTGTTCTCTCTCACTCTCCTAGCCTCTCCACTGCTAGCCTGTTCTCTCTCACGCTCCTAGCCTCTCCACTGCTAGCCTGTTCTCTCTTACTCTCCTAGCCTCTCCACTGCCTGCCTGTTCTCTCTCACTCTCCTAGCCTCTCCACTGCTAGCCTGTTCTCTCACCCTCCTAGCTTCTCCACTGCTAGCCTCTTCTCTCTCACGCTCCTAGCCTCTCTACTGCTAGCCTGTTCTCTCACGCTCCTAGCCTCTCCACTGCTAGCCTGTTCTCTCACTCTCCTAGCCTCCACTGGTAGCCTGTTCTCTCTCTCTCCTAGCCTCTCCACTGCTAGCCTGTTCTCTCTCACTCTCCTAGCCTCTCCACTGCTAGCCTGTTCTCTCTCACTCTCCTAGCCTCTCCACTGCTAGCCTGTTCTCTCTCACGCTCCTAGCCTCTCTACTGCTAGCCTGTTCTCTCACTCTCATAGCCTGTCCACGGCTAGCCTGTTCTCTCACCCTCCTAGCCTCTCTACTGCTAGCCTGTTCTCTCACGGTCCTAGCCTCTCCACTGCTAGCCTGTTCTCTCACGTTCCTTAGCCTCTCCACTGCTAGCCTGTTCTCTCTCTCACTCTCCTAGCCTCTCCACTGCTAGCCTGTTCTCTCTCTCCTAGCCTCTCCACTGCTAGCCTGTTCTCTCACGCTCCTCGCCTCTCCACTGCTAGCCTGTTCTCTCACCCTCCTAGCCTCTCCACTGCTAGCCTGTTCTCTCACTCTCCTAGCCTCTCCACTGCTAGCCTGTTCTCTCACCCTCCTAGCCTCTCCACTGCTAGCCTGTTCTCTCTCACTCTCCTAGCCTCTCCACTGCCTGCCTGTTCTCTCACTCTCCTAGCCTCTCCACTGCTAGCCTGTTCTCTCTCATGCTCCTAGCCTCTCCACTGCTAGCCTGTTCTCTCACCCTCCTAGCCTCTCCACTGCTAGCCTGTTCTCTCACCCTCCTAGCCTCTCCACTGCTAGCCTGTTCTCTCTCACTCTCCTAGCCTCTCCACTGCCTGCCTGTTCTCTCTCACTCTCCTAGCCTCTCCACTGCTAGCCTGTTCTCTCTCACGCTCCTAGCCTCTCCACTGCTAGCCTGTTCTCTCACCCTCCTAGCCTCTCCACTGCTAGCCTGTTCTCTCTCACGCTCCTAGCCTCTCTACTGCTAGCCTGTTCTCTCACGCTCCTAGCCTCTCCACTGCTAGCCTGTTCTCTCACTCTCCTAGCCTCTCCACTGCTAGCCTGTTCTCTCACTCTCCTAGCCTCTCCACTGCTAGTCTGTTCTCTCTCTCCTAGCCTCTCCACTGCTAGCCTGTTCTCTCTCACTCTCCTAGCCTCTCCACTGCTAGCCTGTTCTCTCTCATTCTCCTAGCCTCTCCACTGCTAGCCTGTTCTCTCTCTCACTCTCCTAGCCTCTCCACTGCTAGCCTGTTCTCTCTCACGGTCCTAGCCTCTCCACTGCTGCCCTGTTCTCTCTCTCCAAGCCTCTCCACTGCTAGCCTGTTCTCTCACTCTCCTAGCCTCTCCACTGCTAGCCTGTTCTCTCACCCTCTCCTAGCCTCTCCACTGCTAGCCTGTTCTCTCACCCTCTCCTAGCCTCTCCACTGCTAGCCTGTTCTCTCTCACTCTCCTAGCCTCTCCACTGCTCGCCTGTTCTCTCTCACTCTCCTAGCCTCTCCACTGCTAGCCTGTTCTCTCTCACGCTCCTAGCCTCTCCACTGCTAGCCTGTTCTCTCACCCTCTCCTAGCCTCTCCACTGCTAGCCTGTTCTCTCTCCCTCTCCTAGCCTCTCCACTGCTCGCCTTCTCTCTCTCTCTCCTAGCCTCTCCACTGCTAGCCTGTTCTCTCTCACGCTCCTAGCCTCTCCACTGCTAGCCTGTTCTCTCACCCTCCTGGCCTCTCCACTGCTAGCCTGTTCTCTCACGCTCCTAGCCTCTCCACTGCTAGCCTGTTCTCTCACCCTCCTAGCCTCTCCACTGCTAGCCTGTTCTCTCACTCTCCTAGCCTCTCCACTGCTAGCCTGTTCTCTCACCCTCCTAGCCTCTCCACTGCTAGCCTGTTCTCTCTCACCTTCCTAGCCTCTCCACTGCTAGCCTGTTCTCTCTCACGCTCCTAGCCTCTCTACTGCTAGCCTGTTCTCTCACGCTCCTAGCCTCTCCACTGCTGCCCTGTTCTCTCTCTCCAAGCCTCTCCACTGCTAGCCTGTTCTGTCACTCTCCTAGCCTCTCCACTGCTAGCCTGTTCTCTCACCCTCTCCTAGCCTCTCCACTGCTAGCCTGTTCTCTCACCCTCTCCTAGCCTCTCCACTGCTAGCCTGTTCTCTCTCCCTCTCCTAGCCTCTCCACTGCTCGCCTGCTCTCTCTCTCTCCTAGCCTCTCCACTGCTAGCCTGTTATCTCTCACTCTCCTAGCCTCTCCACTGCTAGCCTGTTCTCTCACCCTCCTGGCCTCTCCACTGCTAGCCTGTTCTCTCACGCTCCTAGCCTCTCCACTGCTAGCCTGTTCTCTCACCCTCCTAGCCTCTCCACTGCTAGCCTGTTCTCTCACTCTCCTAGCCTCTCCACTGCTAGCCTGTTCTCTCACCCTCCTAGCCTCTCCACTGCTAGCCTGTTCTCTCACCTTCCTAGCCTCTCCACTGCTAGCCTGTTCTCTCTCACGCTCCTAGCCTCTCTACTGCTAGCCTGTTCTCTCACGCTCCTAGCCTCTTCACTGCTAGCCTGTTCTCTCACTCTCCTAGCCTCTCCACTGCTAGCCTGTTCTCTCACTCTCCTAGCCTCTCCACTGCTAGCCTGTTCTCTCACTCTCCTAGCCTCTCCACTGCTAGCCTGTTCTCTCACTCTCCTAGCCTCTCCACTGCTAGCCTGTTCTCTCTCTCCTCGCCTCTCCACTGCTAGCCTGTTCTCTCACTCTCCTAGCCTCTCCACTGCTAGCCTGTTCTCTCACTCTCCTAGCCTCTCCACTGCTAGCCTGTTCTCTCTCACTCTCCTAGCCTCTCCACTGCCTGCATGTTCTCTCTCACTCTCCTAGCCTCTCCACTGCTAGCCTGTTCTCTCTCACGCTCCTAGCCTCTCCACTGCTAGCCTGTTCTCTCACCCTCCTAGCCTCTCCACTGCTAGCCTGTTCTCTCTCACGCTCCTAGCCTCTCTACTGCTAGCCTGTTCCCTCACGCTCCTAGCCTCTCCACTGCTAGCCTGTTCTCTCTCACTCTCCTAGCCTCTCCACTGCTAGCCTGTTCTCTCACCCTCCTAGCCTCTCCACTGCTAACCTGTTCTCTCTCACTTTCCTAGCCTCTCCACTGCCTGCCTGTTCTCTCTCACTCTCCTAGCCTCTCCACTGCTAGCCTGTTCTCTCACGCTCCTAGCCTCTCCACTGCTAGCCTGTTCTCTCACCCTCCTAGCCTCTCCACTGCTAGCCTGTTCTCTCTCACGCTCCTAGCCTCTCTACTGCTAGCCTATTCTCTCACGCTCCTAGCCTCTCCACTGCTAGCCTGTTCTCTCACTCTCCTAGCCTCTCCACTGCTAGCCTGTGCTCTCACTCTCCTAGCCTCTCCACTGCTAGCCTGTTCTCTCTCTCCTAGCCTCTCCACTGCTAGCCTGTTCTCTCTCACTCTCCTAGCCTCTCCACTGCTAGCCTGTTCTCTCTCACTCTCCTAGCCTCTCCACTGCTAGCCTGTTCTCTCTCACGCTCCTAGCCTCTCTACTGCTAGCCTGTTCTCTCACGCTCCTAGCCTCTCCACTGCTAGCCTGTTCTCTCTCTCCTAGCCTCTCCACTGCTAGCCTGTTCTCTCTCACTCTCCTAGCCTCTCCACTGCTAGCCTGTTCTCTCTCACTCTCCTAGCCTCTCCACTGCTAGCCTGTTCTCTCTCACGCTCCTAGCCTCTCTACTGCTAGCCTGTTCTCTCACGCTCCTAGCCTCTCCACTGCTAGCCTGTTCTCTCACGCTCCTTAGCCTCTCCACTGCTAGCCTGTTCTCTCTCTCACTCTCCTAGCCTCTCCACTGCTAGCCTGTTCTCTCTCACGCTCCTAGCCTCTCTACTGCTAGCCTGTTCTCTCACTCTCCTTAGTCTCTCCACTGCTAGCCTGTTCTCTCACGCTCCTAGCCTCTCTACTGCTAGCCTGTTCTCTCTCACTCTCCTAGCCTCTCCACTGCTAGCCTGTTCTCTCACTCTCCTAGCCTCTCCACTGCTAGCCTGTTATCTCTCACTCTCCTAGCCTCTCCACTGCTAGCCTGTTCTCTCACGCTCCTAGCCTCTCTACTGCTAGCCTGTTCTCTCACTCTCATAGCCTCTCCACGGCTAGCCTGTTCTCTCTCACCCTCCTAGCCTCTCTACTGCTAGCCTGTTCTCTCACACTCCTAGCCTCTCCACTGCTAGCCTGTTCTCTCACGCTCCTAGCCTCTCCACTGCTAGCCTGTTCTCTCTCTCCTAGCCTCTCCACTGCTAGCCTGTTCTCTCACGCTCCTAGCCTCTCCACTGCTAGCCTGTTCTCTCACCCTCCTAGCCTCTCCACTGCTAGCCTGTTCTCTCTCACTCTCCTAGCCTCTCGACTGCCTGCCTGTTCTCTCTCACTCTCCTAGCCTCTCCACTGCTAGCCTGTTCTCTCTCACGCTCCTAGCCTCTCCACTGCTAGCCTGTTCTCTCACCCTCCTAGCCTCTCCACTGCTAGCCTGTTCTCTCTCACGCTCCTAGCCTCTCTACTGCTAGCCTGTTCCCTCACGCTCCTAGCCTCTCCACTGCTAGCCTGTTCTCTCTCACTCTCCTAGCCTCTCCACTGCTAGCCTGTTCTCTCACCCTCCTAGCCTCTCCACTGCTAGCCTGTTCTCTCTCACTCTCCTAGCCTCTCCACTGCCTGCCTGTTCTCTCTCACTCTCCTAGCCTCTCCACTGCTAGCCTGTTCTCTCACGCTCCTAGCCTCTCCACTGCTAGCCTGTTCTCTCACCCTCCTAGCCTCTCCACTGCTAGCCTGTTCTCTCTCACGCTCCTAGCCTCTCTACTGCTAGCCTATTCTCTCACGCTCCTAGCCTCTCCACTGCTAGCCTGTTCTCTCACTCTCCTAGCCTCTCCACTGCTAGCCTGTGCTCTCACTCTCCTAGCCTCTCCACTGCTAGCCTGTTCTCTCTCTCCTAGCCTCTCCACTGCTAGCCTGTTCTCTCTCACTCTCCTAGCCTCTCCACTGCTAGCCTGTTCTCTCTCACTCTCCTAGCCTCTCCACTGCTAGCCTGTTCTCTCTCACGCTCCTAGCCTCTCTACTGCTAGCCTGTTCTCTCACTCTCATAGCCTCTCCACGGCTCGCCTGTTCTCTCTCACCCTCCTAGCCTCTCTACTGCTAGCCTGTTCTCTCACGCTCCTAGCCTCTCCACTGCTAGCCTGTTCTCTCACGCTCCTTAGCCTCTCCACTGCTAGCCTGTTCTCTCTCTCACTCTCCTAGCCTCTCCACTGCTAGCCTGTTCTCTCTCACGCTCCTAGCCTCTCCACTGCTAGCCTGTTCTCTCACTCTCCTTAGTCTCTCCACTGCTAGCCTGTTCTCTCACGCTCCTAGCCTCTCCACTGCTAGCCTGTTCTCTCTCACGCTCCTAGCCTCTCCACTGCTGCCCTGTTCTCTCTCTCCAAGCCTCTCCACTGCTAGCCTGTTCTCTCACCCTCCTGGCCTCTCCACTGCTAGCCTGTTCTCTCACGCTCCTAGCCTCTCCACTGCTAGCCTGTTCTCTCTCTCCTAGCCTCTCCACTGCTAGCCTGTTCTCTCACGCTCCTAGCCTCTCCACTGCTAGCCTGTTCTCTCACCCTCCTAGCCTCTCCACTGCTAGCCTGTTCTCTCACTCTCCTAGCCTCTCCACTGCCTGCCTGTTTTCTCTCACGCTCCTAGCCTCTCTACTGCTAGCCTGTTCTCTCTCACGCTCCTAGCCTCTCCACTGCTAGCCTGTTCTCTCACTCTCCTAGTCTCTCCACTGCTAGCCTGTTCTCTCACTCTCCTAGTCTCTCCACTGCTAGCCTGTTCTCTCACTCTCCTAGCCTCTCCACTGCTAGCCTGTTCTCTCTCACTCTCCTAGCCTCTCCACTGCTAGCCTGTTATCTCTCACTCTCCTAGCCTCTCCACTGCTAGCCTGTTATCTCTCACTCTCCTAGCCTCTCCACTGCTAGCCTGTTCTCTCTCACTCTCCTAGCCTCTCCACTGCCTGCATGTTCTCTCTCACTCTCCTAGCCTCTCCACTGCTAACCTGTTCTCTCTCACTTTCCTAGCCTCTCCACTGCCTGCCTGTTCTCTCTCACTCTCCTAGCCTCTCCACTGCTAGCCTGTTCTCTCACGCTCCTAGCCTCTCCACTGCTAGCCTGTTCTCTCACCCTCCTAGCCTCTCCACTGCTAGCCTGTTCTCTCTCACGCTCCTAGCCTCTCTACTGCTAGCCTATTCTCTCACGCTCCTAGCCTCTCCACTGCTAGCCTGTTCTCTCACTCTCCTAGCCTCTCCACTGCTAGCCTGTTCTCTCTCTCCTAGCCTCTCCACTGCTAGCCTGTTCTCTCTCACTCTCCTAGCCTCTCCACTGCTAGCCTGTTCTCTCTCACTCTCCTAGCCTCTCCACTGCTAGCCTGTTCTCTCTCACGCTCCTAGCCTCTCTACTGCTAGCCTGGTCTCTCACGCTCCTAGCCTCTCCACTGCTAGCCTGTTCTCTCACGCTCCTTAGCCTCTCCACTGCTAGCCTGTTCTCTCTCTCACTCTCCTAGCCTCTCCACTGCTAGCCTGTTCTCTCTCACGCTCCTAGCCTCTCTACTGCTAGCCTGTTCTCTCACTCTCCTTAGTCTCTCCACTGCTAGCCTGTTCTCTCACGCTCCTAGCCTCTCCACTGCTAGCCTGTTCTCTCTCACGCTCCTAGCCTCTCCACTGCTGCCCTGTTCTCTCTCTCCAAGCCTCTCCACTGCTAGCCTGTTCTCTCACCCTCCTGGCCTCTCCACTGCTAGCCTGTTCTCTCACGCTCCTAGCCTCTCCACTGCTAGCCTGTTCTCTCTCTCCTAGCCTCTCCACTGCTAGCCTGTTCTCTCACGCTCCTAGCCTCTCCACTGCTAGCCTGTTCTCTCACTCTCCTAGCCTCTCCACTGCTAGCCTGTTCTCTCACCCTCCTAGCCTCTCCACTGCTAGCCTGTTCTCTCACCTTCCTAGCCTCTCCACTGCTAGCCTGTTCTCTCTCACGCTCCTAGCCTCTCCACTGCTAGCCTGTTCTCTCACTCTCCTAGCCTCTCCACTGCTAGCCTGTTCTCTCTCTCCTAGCCTCTCCACTGCTAGCCTGTTCTCTCTCACTCTCCTAGCCTCTCCACTGCTAGCCTGTTATCTCTCACTCTCCTAGCCTCTCCACTGCTAGCCTGTTCTCTCACGCTCCTAGCCTCTCTACTGCTAGCCTGTTCTCTCACTCTCATAGCCTCTCCACGGCTAGCCTGTTCTCTCTCACCCTCCTAGCCTCTCTACTGCCAGCCTGTTCTCTCACACTCCTAGCCTCTCCACTGCTAGCCTGTTCTCTCATGCTCCTAGCCTCTCCACTGCTAGCCTGTTCTCTCTCTCCTAGCCTCTCCACTGCTAGCCTGTTCTCTCACGCTCCTAGCCTCTCCACTGCTAGCCTGTTCTCTCACCCTCCTAGCCTCTCCACTGCTAGCCTGTTCTCTCTCACTCTCCTAGCCTCTCCACTGCTAGCCTGTTCTCTCTCACGCTCCTAGCCTCTCCACTGCTAGCCTGTTCTCTCACCCTCCTAGCCTCTCCACTGCTAGCCTGTTCTCTCTCACGCTCCTAGCCTCTCTACTGCTAGCCTGTTCCCTCACGCTCCTAGCCTCTCCACTGCTAGCCTGTTCTCTCTCACTCTCCTAGCCTCTCCACTGCTAGCCTGTTCTCTCACCCTCCTAGCCTCTCCACTGCTAGCCTGTTCTCTCTCACTTTCCTAGCCTCTCCACTGCCTGCCTGTTCTCTCTCACTCTCCTAGCCTCTCCACTGCTAGCCTGTTCTCTCACGCTCCTAGCCTCTCCACTGCTAGCCTGTTCTCTCACCCTCCTAGCCTCTCCACTGCTAGCCTGTTCTCTCTCACGCTCCTAGCCTCTCTACTGCTAGCCTATTCTCTCACGCTCCTAGCCTCTCCACTGCTAGCCTGTTCTCTCACTCTCCTAGCCTCTCCACTGCTAGCCTGTGCTCTCACTCTCCTAGCCTCTCCACTGCTAGCCTGTTCTCTCTCTCCTAGCCTCTCCACTGCTAGCCTGTTCTCTCTCACTCTCCTAGCCTCTCCACTGCTAGCCTGTTCTCTCTCACTCTCCTAGCCTCTCCACTGCTAGCCTGTTCTCTCTCACGCTCCTAGCCTCTCTACTGCTAGCCTGTTCTCTCACTCTCATAGCCTCTCCACGGCTCGCCTGTTCTCTCTCACCCTCCTAGCCTCTCTACTGCTAGCCTGTTCTCTCACGCTCCTAGCCTCTCCACTGCTAGCCTGTTCTCTCACGCTCCTTAGCCTCTCCACTGCTAGCCTGTTCTCTCTCACGCTCCTAGCCTCTCTACTGCTAGCCTGTTCTCTCACTCTCCTTAGTCTCTCCACTGCTAGCCTGTTCTCTCACGCTCCTAGCCTCTCCACTGCTAGCCTGTTCTCTCTCACGCTCCTAGCCTCTCCACTGCTGCCCTGTTCTCTCTCTCCAAGCCTCTCCACTGCTAGCCTGTTCTCTCACCCTCCTGGCCTCTCCACTGCTAGCCTGTTCTCTCACGCTCCTAGCCTCTCCACTGCTAGCCTGTTCTCTCTCTCCTAGCCTCTCCACTGCTAGCCTGTTCTCTCACGCTCCTAGCCTCTCCACTGCTAGCCTGTTCTCTCACTCTCCTAGCCTCTCCACTGCCTGCCTGTTTTCTCTCACGCTCCTAGCCTCTCTACTGCTAGCCTGTTCTCTCTCACGCTCCTAGCCTCTCCACTGCTAGCCTGTTCTCTCACTCTCCTAGTCTCTCCACTGCTAGCCTGTTCTCTCACTCTCCTAGTCTCTCCACTGCTAGCCTGTTCTCTCACTCTCCTAGCCTCTCCACTGCTAGCCTGTTATCTCTCACTCTCCTAGCCTCTCCACTGCTAGCCTGTTATCTCTCACTCTCCTAGCCTCTCCACTCCTAGCCTGTTCTCTCTCACGCTCCTAGCCTCTCTACTGCTAGCCTGTTCTCTCACTCTCATAGCCTCTCCACGGCTAGCCTGTTCTCTCTCACCCTCCTAGCCTCTCTACTGCTAGCCTGTTCTCTCACGCTCCTAGCCTCTCCACTGCTAGCCTGTTCTCTCACGCTCCTAGCCTCTCCACTGCTAGCCTGTTCTCTCACCCTCCTAGCCTCTCCACTGCTAGCCTGTTCTCTCTCACTCTCCTAGCCTCTCCACTGCTAGCCTGTTCTCTCACCCTCCTAGCCTCTCCACTGCTAGCCTGTTCTCTCTCACTCTCCTAGCCTCTCCACTGCCTGCCTGTTCTCTCTCACTCTCCTAGCCTCTCCACGGCTAGCCTGTTCTCTCTCACGCTCCTAGCCTCTCCACTGCTAGCCTGTTCTCTCACCCTCCTAGCTTCTCCACTGCTAGCCTCTTCTCTCTCACGCTCCTAGCCTCTCTACTGCTATCCTGTTCTCTCACGCTCCTAGCCTCTCCACTGCTAGCCTGTTCTCTCACTCTCCTAGCCTCCACTGGTAGCCTGTTCTCTCTCTCCTAGCCTCTCCACTGCTAGCCTGTTCTCTCTCACTCTCCTAGCCTCTCCACTGCTAGCCTGTTCTCTCACTCTCATAGCCTCTCCACGGCTAGCCTGTTCTCTCACCCTCCTAGCCTCTCTACTGCTAGCCTGTTCTCTCACGCTCCTAGCCTCTCCACTGCTAGCCTGTTCTCTCACGTTCCTTAGCCTCTCCACTGCTAGCCTGTTCTCTCTCTCACTCTCCTAGCCTCTCCACTGCTCGCCTGTTCTCTCTCACTCTCCTAGCCTCTCCACTGCTAGCCTGTTCTCTCTCACGCTCCTAGCCTCTCCACTGCTAGCCTGTTCTCTCACCCTCTCCTAGCCTCTCCACTGCTAGCCTGTTCTCTCTCCCTCTCCTAGCCTCTCCACTGCTCGCCTGCTCTCTCTCTCTCCTAGCCTCTCCACTGCTAGCCTGTTCTCTCTCACGCTCCTAGCCTCTCCACTGCTAGCCTGTTCTCTCACCCTCCTGGCCTCTCCACTGCTAGCCTGTTCTCTCACGCTCCTAGCCTCTCCACTGCTAGCCTGTTCTCTCACCCTCCTAGCCTCTCCACTGCTAGCCTGTTCTCTCACTCTCCTAGCCTCTCCACTGCTAGCCTGTTCTCTCACCCTCCTAGCCTCTCCACTGCTAGCCTGTTCTCTCTCACCTTCCTAGCCTCTCCACTGCTAGCCTGTTCTCTCTCACGCTCCTAGCCTCTCTACTGCTAGCCTGTTCTCTCACGCTCCTAGCCTCTCCACTGCTGCCCTGTTCTCTCTCTCCAAGCCTCTCCACTGCTAGCCTGTTCTCTCACTCTCCTAGCCTCTCCACTGCTAGCCTGTTCTCTCACCCTCTCCTAGCCTCTCCACTGCTAGCCTGTTCTCTCTCCCTCTCCTAGCCTCTCCACTGCTCGCCTGCTCTCTCTCTCTCCTAGCCTCTCCACTGCTAGCCTGTTATCTCTCACTCTCCTAGCCTCTCCACTGCTAGCCTGTTCTCTCACCCTCCTGGCCTCTCCACTGCTAGCCTGTTCTCTCACGCTCCTAGCCTCTCCACTGCTAGCCTGTTCTCTCACCCTCCTAGCCTCTCCACTGCTAGCCTGTTCTCTCACTCTCCTAGCCTCTCCACTGCTAGCCTGTTCTCTCACCCTCCTAGCCTCTCCACTGCTAGCCTGTTCTCTCACCTTCCTAGCCTCTCCACTGCTAGCCTGTTCTCTCTCACGCTCCTAGCCTCTCTACTGCTAGCCTGTTCTCTCACGCTCCTAGCCTCTTCACTGCTAGCCTGTTCTCTCACTCTCCTAGCCTCTCCACTGCTAGCCTGTTCTCTCACTCTCCTAGCCTCTCCACTGCTAGCCTGTTCTCTCACTCTCCTAGCCTCTCCACTGCTAGCCTGTTCTCTCACTCTCCTAGCCTCTCCACTGCTAGCCTGTTCTCTCTCTCCTCGCCTCTCCACTGCTAGCCTGTTCTCTCACTCTCCTAGCCTCTCCACTGCTAGCCTGTTCTCTCACTCTCCTAGCCTCTCCACTGCTAGCCTGTTCTCTCTCACTCTCCTAGCCTCTCCACTGCCTGCCTGTTCTCTCTTACTCTCCTAGCCTCTCCACTGCTAGCCTGTTCTCTCTCACGCTCCTAGCCTCTCCACTGCTAGCCTGTTCTCTCACCCTCCTAGCCTCTCCACTGCTAGCCTGTTCTCTCTCACGCTCCTAGCCTCTCTACTGCTAGCCTGTTCCCTCACGCTCCTAGCCTCTCCACTGCTAGCCTGTTCTCTCTCACTCTCCTAGCCTCTCCACTGCTAGCCTGTTCTCTCACCCTCCTAGCCTCTCCACTGCTAACCTGTTCTCTCTCACTTTCCTAGCCTCTCCACTGCCTGCCTGTTCTCTCTCACTCTCCTAGCCTCTCCACTGCTAGCCTGTTCTCTCACGCTCCTAGCCTCTCCACTGCTAGCCTGTTCTCTCACCCTCCTAGCCTCTCCACTGCTAGCCTGTTCTCTCTCACGCTCCTAGCCTCTCTACTGCTAGCCTATTCTCTCACGCTCCTAGCCTCTCCACTGCTAGCCTGTTCTCTCACTCTCCTAGCCTCTCCACTGCTAGCCTGTGCTCTCACTCTCCTAGCCTCTCCACTGCTAGCCTGTTCTCTCTCTCCTAGCCTCTCCACTGCTAGCCTGTTCTCTCTCACTCTCCTAGCCTCTCCACTGCTAGCCTGTTCTCTCTCACTCTCCTAGCCTCTCCACTGCTAGCCTGTTCTCTCTCACGCTCCTAGCCTCTCTACTGCTAGCCTGTTCTCTCACGCTCCTAGCCTCTCCACTGCTAGCCTGTTCTCTCACGCTCCTTAGCCTCTCCACTGCTAGCCTGTTCTCTCTCTCTCACTCTCCTAGCCTCTCCACTGCTAGCCTGTTCTCTCTCACGCTCCTAGCCTCTCTACTGCTAGCCTGTTCTCTCACTCTCCTTAGTCTCTCCACTGCTAGCCTGTTCTCTCACGCTCCTAGCCTCTCCACTGCTAGCCTGTTCTCTCTCACGCTCCTAGCCTCTCCACTGCTGCCCTGTTCTCTCTCTCCAAGCCTCTCCACTGCTAGCCTGTTCTCTCACCCTCCTGGCCTCTCCACTGCTAGCCTGTTATCTCTCACTCTCCTAGCCTCTCCACTGCTAGCCTGTTCTCTCACGCTCCTAGCCTCTCTACTGCTAGCCTGTTCTCTCACTCTCATAGCCTCTCCACGGCTAGCCTGTTCTCTCTCACCCTCCTAGCCTCTCTACTGCTAGCCTGTTCTCTCACACTCCTAGCCTCTCCACTGCTAGCCTGTTCTCTCACGCTCCTAGCCTCTCCACTGCTAGCCTGTTCTCTCTCTCCTAGCCTCTCCACTGCTAGCCTGTTCTCTCACGCTCCTAGCCTCTCCACTGCTAGCCTGTTCTCTCACCCTCCTAGCCTCTCCACTGCTAGCCTGTTCTCTCTCACTCTCCTAGCCTCTCCACTGCCTGCCTGTTCTCTCTCACTCTCCTAGCCTCTCCACTGCTAGCCTGTTCTCTCTCACGCTCCTAGCCTCTCCACTGCTAGCCTGTTCTCTCACCCTCCTAGCCTCTCCACTGCTAGCCTGTTCTCTCTCACGCTCCTAGCCTCTCTACTGCTAGCCTATTCTCTCACGCTCCTAGCCTCTCCACTGCTAGCCTGTTCTCTCACTCTCCTAGCCTCTCCACTGCTAGCCTGTGCTCTCACTCTCCTAGCCTCTCCACTGCTAGCCTGTTCTCTCTCTCCTAGCCTCTCCACTGCTAGCCTGTTCTCTCTCACTCTCCTAGCCTCTCCACTGCTAGCCTGTTCTCTCTCACTCTCCTAGCCTCTCCACTGCTAGCCTGTTCTCTCTCACGCTCCTAGCCTCTCTACTGCTAGCCTGTTCTCTCACTCTCATAGCCTCTCCACGGCTCGCCTGTTCTCTCTCACCCTCCTAGCCTCTCTACTGCTAGCCTGTTCTCTCACGCTCCTAGCCTCTCCACTGCTAGCCTGTTCTCTCACGCTCCTTAGCCTCTCCACTGCTAGCCTGTTCTCTCTCTCACTCTCCTAGCCTCTCCACTGCTAGCCTGTTCTCTCTCACGCTCCTAGCCTCTCTACTGCTAGCCTGTTCTCTCACTCTCCTTAGTCTCTCCACTGCTAGCCTGTTCTCTCACGCTCCTAGCCTGTTCTCTCTCACGCTCCTAGCCTCTCCACTGCTGCCCTGTTCTCTCTCTCCAAGCCTCTCCACTGCTAGCCTGTTCTCTCACCCTCCTGGCCTCTCCACTGCTAGCCTGTTCTCTCACGCTCCTAGCCTCTCCACTGCTAGCCTGTTCTCTCTCTCCTAGCCTCTCCACTGCTAGCCTGTTCTCTCACGCTCCTAGCCTCTCCACTGCTAGCCTGTTCTCTCACCCTCCTAGCCTCTCCACTGCTAGCCTGTTCTCTCACTCTCCTAGCCTCTCCACTGCCTGCCTGTTTTCTCTCACGCTCCTAGCCTCTCTACTGCTAGCCTGTTCTCTCTCACGCTCCTAGCCTCTCCACTGCTAGCCTGTTCTCTCACTCTCCTAGTCTCTCCACTGCTAGCCTGTTCTCTCACTCTCCTAGCCTCTCCACTGCTAGCCTGTTCTCTCACTCTCCTAGCCTCTCCACTGCTAGCCTGTTCTCTCACTCTCCTAGCCTCTCCACTGCTAGCCTGTTCTCTCTCACTCTCCTAGCCTCTCCACTGCTAGCCTGTTATCTCACTCTCATAGCCTCTCCACGGCTAGCCTGTTCTCTCTCACCCTCCTAGCCTCTCTACTGCTAGCCTGTTCTCTCACGCTCCTAGCCTCTCCACTGCTAGCCTGTTCTCTCACGCTCCTAGCCTCTCCACTGCTAGCCTGTTCTCTCACCCTCCTAGCCTCTCCACTGCTAGCCTGTTCTCTCTCACTCTCCTAGCCTCTCCACTGCTAGCCTGTTCTCTCACCCTCCTAGCCTCTCCACTGCTAGCCTGTTCTCTCTCACTCTCCTAGCCTCTCCACTGCCTGCCTGTTCTCTCTCGCTCTCCTAGCCTCTCCACTGCTAGCCTGTTCTCTCTCACGCTCCTAGCCTCTCCACTGCTAGCCTGTTCTCTCACCCTCCTAGCTTCTCCACTGCTAGCCTCTTCTCTCTCACGCTCCTAGCCTCTCTACTGCTAGCCTGTTCTCTCACGCTCCTAGCCTCTCCACTGCTAGCCTGTTCTCTCACTCTCCTAGCCTCCACTGCTAGCCTGTTCTCTCTCTCTCCTAGCCTCTCCACTGCTAGCCTGTTCTCTCTCTCTCCTAGCCTCTCCACTGCTAGCCTGTTCTCTCTCACTCTCCTAGCCTCTCCACTGCTAGCCTGTTCTCTCTCACGCTCCTAGCCTCTCTACTGCTAGCCTGTTCTCTCACTCTCATAGCCTCTCCACGGCTAGCCTGTTCTCTCACCCTCCTAGCCTCTCTACTGCTAGCCTGTTCTCTCACGCTCCTAGCCTCTCCACTGCTAGCCTGTTCTCTCACGTTCCTTAGCCTCTCCACTGCTAGCCTGTTCTCTCTCTCACTCTCCTAGCCTCTCCACTGCTAGCCTGTTCTCTCTCACGCTCCTAGCCTCTCTACTGCTAGCCTGTTCTCTCACTCTCCTTAGCCTCTCCACTGCTAGCCTGTGCTCTCATGCTCCTAGCCTCTCCACTGCTAGCCTGTTCTCTCTCACGCTCCTAGCCTCTCCACTGCTGCCCTGTTCTCTCTCTCCAAGCCTCTCCGCTGCTAGCCTGTTCTCTCACTCTCCTAGCCTCTCCACTGCTAGCCTGTTCTCTCACCCTCTCCTAGCCTCTCCACTGCTAGCCTGTTCTCTCTCACTCTGCTAGCCTCTCCACTGCTCGCGTGTTCTCTCTCCCTCTCCTAGCCTCTCCACTGCTAGCCTGTTCTCTCACCCTCCTGGCCTCTCCACTGCTAGCCTGTTCTCTCACGCTCCTGGCCTCTCCACTGCTAGCCTGTTCTCTCACGCTCCTAGCCTCTCCACTGCTAGCCTGTTCTCTCACGCTCCTAGCCTCTCCACTGCTAGCCTGTTCTCTCACCCTCCTAGCCTCTCCACTGCTAGCCTGTTCTCTCTCACTCTCCTAGCCTCTCCACTGCTAGCCTGTTCTCTCACCCTCCTAGCCTCTCCACTGCTAGCCTGTTCTCTCTCTCTCCTAGCCTCTCCACTGCCTGCCTGTTCTCTCTCACTCTCCTAGCCTCTCCACTGCTAGCCTGTTCTCTCACCCTCCTAGCCTCTCCACTGCTAGCCTGTTCTCTCTCACGCTCCTAGCCTCTCTACTGCTAGCCTGTTCTCTCACTCTCCTAGCCTCTCCACTGCTAGCCTGTTCTCTCTCTCCTAGCCTCTCCACTGCTAGCCTGTTCTCTCTCACTCTCCTAGCCTCTCCACTGCTAGCCTGTTCTCTCTCACTCTCCTAGCCTCTCCACTGCTAGCCTGTTATCTCTCACTCTCCTAGCCTCTCCACTGCTAGCCTGTTCTCTCTCACGCTCCTAGCCTCTCTACTGCTAGCCTGTTCTCTCACTCTCATAGCATCTCCACGGCTAGCCTGTTCTCTCTCACCCTACTAGCCTCTCTACTGCTAGCCTGTTCTCTCACGCTCCTAGCCTCTCCACTGCTAGCCTGTTCTCTCACGCTCCTAGCCTCTCCACTGCTAGCCTGTTCTCTCTCCTAGCCTCTCCACTGCTAGCCTGTTCTCTCGCGCTCCTAGCCTCTCCACTGCTAGCCTGTTCTCTCACCCTCCTAGCCTCTCCACTGCTAGCCTGTTCTCTCACTCTCCTAGCCTCTCCACTGCTAGCCTGTTCTCTCACCCTCCTAGCCTCTCCACTGCTAGCCTGTTCTCTCTCACGCTCCTAGCCTCTCTACTGCTAGCCTGTTCTCTCACGCTCCTAGCCTCTCCACTGCTAGCCTGTTCTCTCACTCTCCTAGCCTCTCCACTGCTAGCCTGTTCTCTCACTCTCCTAGCCTCTCCACTGCTAGCCTGTTCTCTCTCTCCTAGCCTCTCCACTACTAGCCTGTTCTCTCTCACTCTCCTAGCCTCTCCACTGCTAGCCTGTTCTCTCTCACTCTCCTAGCCTCTCCACTGCTAGCCTGTTCTCTCTCACGCTCCTAGCCTCTCTACTGCTAGCCTGTTCTCTCACTCTCAGCCTCTCCACGGCTAGCCTGTTCTCTCTCACGCTCCTAGCCTCTCTACTGCTAGCCTGTGCTCTCACCCTCCTGGCCTCTCCACTGTTAGCCTGTTCTCTCACGCTCCTAGCCTCTCCACTGCTAGCCTATTCTCTCTCTCCTAGCCTCTCTACTGCTAGCCTGTTCTCTCACGCTCCTAGCCACTCCACTGCTAGCCTGTTCTCTCACCCTCCTAGCCTCTCCACTGCTTGCCTGTTGTCTCACTCTCCTAGCCTCTCCACTGCTAGCCTGTTCTCTCACACTCCTTAGCCTCTCCACTGCTAGCCTGTTCTCTCTCTCACTCTCCTAGCCTCTCCACTGCTAGCCTGTTCGCTCTCACACTCCTAGCCTCTCTACTGCTAGCCTGTTCTCTCACTCTCCTTAGCCTCTCCACTGCTAGCCTGTTCTCTCTCACGCTCCTAGCCTCTCCACTGCTAGCCTGTTCTCTCACCCTCCTAGCCTCTCCACTGCTAGCCTGTTCTCTCTCACGCTCCTAGCCTCTCTACTGCTAGCCTGTTCTCTCACTCTCCTTAGCCTCTCCACTGCTAGCCTGTTCTCTCACGCTCCTAGCCTCTCCACTGCTAGCCTGTTCTCTCACACTCCTTAGCCTCCACTGCTAGCCTGTTCTCTCTCTCACACTCCTTAGCCTCTCCACTGCTAGCCTGTTCTCTCTCTCACTCTCCTAGCCTCTCCACTGCTAGCCTGTTCTCTCTCACGCTCCTAGCCTCTCTACTGCTAGCCTGTTCTCTCACTCTCCTTAGCCTCTCCACTGCTAGCCTGTTCTCTCACGCTCCTAGCCTCTCCACTGCTGCCCTGTTCTCTCTCTCCAAGCCTCTCCACTGCTAGCCTGTTCTCTCACTCTCCTAGCCTCTCCACTGCTAGCCTGTTCTCTCACCCTCTCCTAGCCTCTCCACTGCTAGCCTGTTCTCTCACCCTCTCCTAGCCTCTCCACTGCTAGCCTGTTCTCTCTCCCTCTCCTAGCCTCTCCACTGCTCGCCTGCTCTCTCTCTCTCCTAGCCTCTCCACTGCTAGCCTGTTCTCTCTCACGCTCCTAGCCTCACCACTGCTAGCCTGTTCTCTCACCCTCCTGGCCTCTCCACTGCTAGCCTGTTCTCTCACGCTCCTAGCCTCTCCACTGCTAGCCTGTTCTCTCACCCTCCTAGCCTCTCCACTGCTAGCCTGTTCTCTCACGAGCCTAGCCTCTCCACTGCTAGCCTGTTCTCTCACCCTCCTAGCCTCTCCACTGCTAGCCTGTTCTCTCACCTTCCTAGCCTCTCCACTGCTAGCCTGTTCTCTCTCACGCTCCTAGCCTCTCTACTGCTAGCCTGTTCTCTCACGCTCCTAGCCTCTCCACTGCTGCCCTGTTCTCTCTCTCCAAGCCTCTCCACTGCTAGCTTGTTCTCTCACTCTCCTAGCCTCTCCACTGCTAGCCTGTTCTCTCACCCTCTCCTAGCCTCTCCACTGCTAGCCTGTTCTCTCTCCCTCTCCTAGCCTCTCCACTGCTCGCCTGCTCTCTCTCTCTCCTAGCCTCTCCACTGCTAGCCTGTTATCTCTCACTCTCCTAGCCTCTCCACTGCTAGCCTGTTCTCTCACCCTCCTGGCCTCTCCACTGCTAGCCTGTTCTCTCACGCTCCTAGCCTCTCCACTGCTAGCCTGTTCTCTCACCCTCCTAGCCTCTCCACTGCTAGCCTGTTCTCTCACCCTCCTAGCCTCTCCACTGCTAGCCTGTTCTCTCACTCTCCTAGCCTCTCCACTGCTAGCCTGTTCTCTCACCCTCCTAGCCTCTCCACTGCTAGCCTGTTCTCTCACCTTCCTAGCCTCTCCACTGCTAGCCTGTTCTCTCTCACGCTCCTAGCCTCTCTACTGCTAGCCTGTTCTCTCACGCTCCTAGCCTCTTCACTGCTAGCCTGTTCTCTCACTCTCCTAGCCTCTCCACTGCTAGCCTGTTCTCTCACTCTCCTAGCCTCTCCACTGCTAGCCTGTTCTCTCACTCTCCTAGCCTCTCCACTGCTAGCCTGTTCTCTCTCTCCTAGCCTCTCCACTGCTAGCCTGTTCTCTCTCACTCTCCTAGCCTCTCCACTGCTAGCCTGTTCTCTCACTCTCCTAGCCTCTCCACTGCTAGCCTGTTCTCTCACTCTCCTAGCCTCTCCACTGCTAGCCTGTTCTCTCACTCTCCTAGCCTCTCCACTGCTAGCCTGTTCTCTCTCTCCTAGCCTCTCCACTGCTAGCCTGTTCTCTCTCACTCTCCTAGCCTCTCCACTGCTAGCCTGTTCTCTCTCACGCTCCTAGCCTCTCTACTGCTAGCCTGTTCTCTCACTCTCATAGCCTCTCCACGGCTAGCCTGTTCTCTCTCACCCTCCTAGCCTCTCTACTGCTATCCTGTTCTCTCACGCTCCTAGCCTCTCCACTGCTAGCCTGTTCTCTCACGCTCCTTAGCCTCTCCACTGCTAGCCTGTTCTCTCTCTCACTCTCCTAGCCTCTCCACTGCTAGCCTGTTCTCTCTCACGCTCCTAGCCTCTCTACTGCTAGCCTGTTCTCTCACTCTCCTTAGCCTCTCCACTGCTAGCCTGTTCTCTCACGCTCCTAGCCTCTCCACTGCTGCCCTGTTCTCTATCTCCAAGCCTCTCCACTGCTAGCCTGTTATCTCACCCTCCTGGCCTCTCCACTACTAGCCTGTTCTCTCACGCTCCTAGCCTCTCCACTGCTAGCCTGTTCTCTCTCTCCTAGCCTCTCCACTGCTAGCCTGTTCTCTCACGCTCCTCGCCTCTCCACTGCTAGCCTGTTCTCTCACCCTCCTAGCCTCTCCACTGCTAGCCTGTTCTCTCACTCTCCTAGCCTCTCCACTGCTAGCCTGTTCTCTCACCCTCCTAGCCTCTCCACTGCTAGCCTGTTCTCTCTCACTCTCCTAGCCTCTCCACTGCCTGCCTGTTCTCTCACTCTCCTAGCCTCTCCACTGCTAGCCTGTTCTCTCTCATGCTCCTAGCCTCTCCACTGCTAGCCTGTTCTCTCACCCTCCTAGCCTCTCCACTGCTAGCCTGTTCTCTCCCCCTCCTAGCCTCTCCACTGCTAGCCTGTTCTCTCTCACTCTCCTAGCCTCTCCACTGCCTGCCTGTTCTCTCTCACTCTCCTAGCCTCTCCACTGCTAGCCTGTTCTCTCTCACGCTCCTAGCCTCTCCACTGCTAGCCTGTTCTCTCACCCTCCTAGCCTCTCCACTGCTAGCCTGTTCTCTCTCACGCTCCTAGCCTCTCTACTGCTAGCCTGTTCTCTCACGCTCCTAGCCTCTCCACTGCTAGCCTGTTCTCTCACTCTCCTAGCCTCTCCACTGCTAGCCTGTTCTCTCACTCTCCTAGCCTCCACTGCTAGTCTGTTCTCTCTCTCCTAGCCTCTCCACTGCTAGCCTGTTCTCTCTCACTCTCCTAGCCTCTCCACTGCTAGCCTGTTCTCTCTCATTCTCCTAGCCTCTCCACTGCTAGCCTGTTCTCTCACGCTCCTTAGCCTCTCCACTGCTAGCCTGTTCTCTCTCTCACTCTCCTAGCCTCTCCACTGCTAGCCTGTTCTCTCTCACGGTCCTAGCCTCTCCACTGCTGCCCTGTTCTCTCTCTCCAAGCCTCTCCACTGCTAGCCTGTTCTCTCACTCTCCTAGCCTCTCCACTGCTAGCCTGTTCTCTCACCCTCTCCTAGCCTCTCCACTGCTAGCCTGTTCTCTCACCCTCTCCTAGCCTCTCCACTGCTAGCCTGTTCTCTCTCTCTCTCCTAGCCTCTCCACTGCTAGCCTGTTCTCTCTCACGCTCCTAGCCTCTCCACTGCTAGCCTGTGCTCTCACCCTCCTGGCCTCTCCACTGCTAGCCTGTTCTCTCACGCTCCTAGCCTCTCCACTGCTAGCCTATTCTCTCTCTCCTAGCCTCTCTACTGCTAGCCTGTTCTCTCACGCTCCTAGCCACTCCACTGCTAGCCTATTCTCTCACCCTCCTTAGCCTCTCCACTGCTAGCCTGTTCTCTCTCACTCTCCTAGCCTCTCCACTGCTAGCCTGTTCTCTCACACTCCTTAGCCTCCACTGCTAGCCTGTTCTCTCTCTCACACTCCTTAGCCTCTCCACTGCTAGCCTGTTCTCTCTCTCACTCTCCTAGCCTCTCCACTGCTAGCCTGTTCTCTCTCACGCTCCTAGCCTCTCTACTGCTAGCCTGTTCTCTCACTCTCCTTAGCCTCTCCACTGCTAGCCTGTTCTCTCACGCTCCTAGCCTCTCCACTGCTAGCCTGTTCTCTCACACTCCTTAGCCTCCACTGCTAGCCTGTTCTCTCTCTCACACTCCTTAGCCTCTCCACTGCTAGCCTGTTCTCTCTCTCACTCTCCTAGCCTCTCCACTGCTAGCCTGTTCTCTCACGCTCCTAGCCTCTCCACTGCTGCCCTGTTCTCTCTCTCCAAGCCTCTCCACTGCTAGCCTGTTCTCTCACTCTCCTAGCCTCTCCACTGCTAGCCTGTTCTCTCACCCTCTCCTAGCCTCTCCACTGCTAGCCTGTTCTCTCACCCTCTCCTAGCCTCTCCACTGCTAGCCTGTTCTCTCTCCCTCTCCTAGCCTCTCCACTGCTCGCCTGCTCTCTCTCTCTCCTAGCCTCTCCACTGCTAGCCTGTTCTCTCTCACGCTCCTAGCCTCACCACTGCTAGCCTGTTCTCTCACCCTCCTGGCCTCTCCACTGCTAGCCTGTTCTCTCACGCTCCTAGCCTCTCCACTGCTAGCCTGTTCTCTCACCCTCCTAGCCTCTCCACTGCTAGCCTGTTCTCTCACGCGCCTAGCCTCTCCACTGCTAGCCTGTTCTCTCACCCTCCTAGCCTCTCCACTGCTAGCCTGTTCTCTCACCTTCCTAGCCTCTCCACTGCTAGCCTGTTCTCTCTCACGCTCCTAGCCTCTCTACTGCTAGCCTGTTCTCTCACGCTCCTAGCCTCTCCACTGCTGCCCTGTTCTCTCTCTCCAAGCCTCTCCACTGGTAGCTTGTTCTCTCACTCTCCTAGCCTCTCCACTGCTAGCCTGTTCTCTCACCCTCTCCTAGCCTCTCCACTGCTAGCCTGTTCTCTCACCCTCTCCTAGCCTCTCCACTGCTAGCCTGTTCTCTCTCCCTCTCCTAGCCTCTCCACTGCTCGCCTGCTCTCTCTCTCTCCTAGCCTCTCCACTGCTAGCCTGTTCTCTCACCCTCCTAGCCTCTCCACTGCTAGCCTGTTCTCTCACGCTCCTAGCCTCTCCACTGCTAGCCTGTTCTCTCACCCTCCTAGCCTCTCCACTGCTAGCCTGTTCTCTCACCCTCCTAGCCTCTCCACTGCTAGCCTGTTCTCTCACGCTCCTAGCCTCTCCACTGCTAGCCTGTTCTCTCACCCTCCTAGCCTCTCCACTGCTAGCCTGTTCTCTCACCTTCCTAGCCTCTCCACTGCTAGCCTGTTCTCTCTCACGCTCCTAGCCTCTCTACTGCTAGCCTGTTCTCTCACGCTCCTAGCCTCTTCACTGCTAGCCTGTTCTCTCACTCTCCTAGCCTCTCCACTGCTAGCCTGTTCTCTCACTCTCCTAGCCTCTCCACTGCTAGCCTGTTCTCTCACTCTCCTAGCCTCTCCACTGCTAGCCTGTTCTCTCACTCTCCTAGCCTCTCCACTGCTAGCCTGTTCTCTCTCTCCTAGCCTCTCCACTGCTAGCCTGTTCTCTCTCACTCTCCTAGCCTCTCCACTGCTAGCCTGTTCTCTCACTCTCCTAGCCTCTCCACTGCTAGCCTGTTCTCTCACTCTCCTAGCCTCTCCACTGCTAGCCTGTTCTCTCACTCTCCTAGCCTCTCCACTGCTAGCCTGTTCTCTCACTCTCCTAGCCTCTCCACTGCTAGCCTGTTCTCTCTCTCCTAGCCTCTCCACTGCTAGCCTGTTCTCTCTCACTCTCCTAGCCTCTCCACTGCTAGCCTGTTCTCTCTCTCTCCTAGCCTCTCCACTGCTAGCCTGTTCTCTCACGCTCCTAGCCTCTGTGTGAGTCTATGGGCCTCTGTGTGAGTCTGTGGGTCTCTGTGTGAGTCTATGGGTCTCTGTGTGAGTCTATGGGTCTCTGTGTGAGTCTATGGGTCTCTGTGTGAGTTTATGGGTCTCTGTGTGAGTTTATGGGTCTCTGTGTGAGTCTATGGGTCTATGTGTGAGTCTGTGGATTTCTGTGCGAGTCTGTGGGTCTCTGTGTGAGTCTTTGGGTCTCTGTGTGAGTCTGTGGGTCTCTATGTGAGTCTATGGGTCTCTGTGTGAATCTCTGTGCGAGTCTGTGGGTCTCTGTGTGAGTCTGTGGGTCTCTGTGTGAGTCTTTGGGTCTCTGTGTGAGTCTATGGGTCTCTGTGTGAGTCTATGTGTCTCTGTGTGAGTCTATGGGTCTCTGTGTGAGTCTATGGGTCTCTGTGTGAATCTATGGGTCTCTGTGTGAGTTTATGGGTCTCTGTGTTAGTCTATGGGTCTCTGTGTGAGTCTGTGGATCTCTGTGCGAGTCTGTGGGTCTCTGTGTGAGTCTGTGGGTCTCTGTGTGAGTCTATGGGTCTCTGTGTGAGTCTGTGGGTCTCTGTGTGAGTCTATGTGTCTCTGTGTGAGTCTATGGGTCTCTGTGTGAGTCTATGTGTCTCTGTGTGAGTCTATGGGTCTCTGTGTGAGTCTGTGGGTCTCTGTGTGAGTCTATGGGTCTCTGTGTGAGTCTGTGGGTCTCTGTGTGAGTCTATGTGTCTCTGCGTGAATCTATGGGTCTCTGTGTGAGTCTATGGGTCTCTGTGTGAGTCTATGGGTCTCTGTGTGAGTCTATGGGTCTCTGTGTGAGTCTGTGGCACTCTGTGTGAGTCTATGGGTCTCTGTGTGAGTCTGTGGGTCTCTGTGTAAGTCTATGGGTCTCTGTGTGAGTCTATGGGTCTCTGTGTGAGTCTATGGGTCTATGTGTGAGTCTGTGGATCTCTGTGCGAGTCTGTGGGTCTCTGTGTGAGTCTGTGGGTCTCTGTGTGAGTCTATGGGTCTCTGTGTGAGTCTATGTGTCTCTGTGTGAGTCTATGGGTCTCTGTGCGAGTCTTTTGGTCTCTGTGTGAGTCTATGGGTCTCTATGTGAGTCTATGGGTCTCTGTGTGAGTCTATGGGTCTCTGTGTGAGTCTATGGGTTGTTGTGTGAGTCTATGGGTCTCTGTGTGAGTCTATGGGTCTCTGTGTGAGTCTATGGATCTCTGTGCGAGTCTTTGGGTCTCTGTGTAAGTCTATGGGTCTCTGTGTGAGTCTATGGGTCTCTGTGTGAGTTTATGGGTCTCTGTGTGAGTCTATGGGTCTATGTGTGAGTCTGTGGATCTCTGTGCGAGTCTGTGGGTCTCTGTGTGAGTCTGTGGGTCTCTGTGTGAGTCTATGGGTCTCTGTGTGAGTCTATGTGTCTCTGTGTGAGTCTATGGGTCTCTGTGTGAGTCTATGTGTCTCTGTGTGAGTCTATGGGTCTCTGTGTGAGTCTATGGGTCTCTGTGTGAATCTATGGGTCTCTGTGTGAGTTTATGGGTCTCTGTGTTAGTCTATGGGTCTCTGTGTGAGTCTGTGGATCTCTGTGCGAGTCTGTGGGTCTCTGTGTGAGTCTGTGGGTCTCTGTGTGAGTCTATGGGTCTCTGTGTGAGTCTATGGGTCTCTGTGTGAGTCTATGTGTCTCTGTGTGAGTCTATGGGTCTCTGTGTGAGTCTATGTGTCTCTGTGTGAGTCTATGGGTCTCTGTGTGAGTCTGTGGGTCTCTGTGTGAGTCTATGGGTCTCTGTGTGAGTCTGTGGGTCTCTGTGTGAGTCTATGTGTCTCTGCGTGAATCTATGGGTCTCTGTGTGAGTCTATGGGTCTCTGTGTGAGTCTATGGGTCTCTGTGTGAGTCTATGTGTCTCTGTGTGAGTCTATGGGTCTCTGTGTGAGTTTATGGGTCTCTGTGTGAGTCTATGGGTCTATGTGTGAGTCTGTGGATCTCTGTGTGAGTCTATGGGTCGCTTTGTGAGTCTATGGGTCTCTGTGTGAGTCTGTGGGTCTCTGTGTGAGTCGATGGGTCTCTGTGTGAGTCTATGGGTCTCTGTGTGAGTCTATGTGTCTCTGTGTGAATCTGTGGGTCTCTGTGTGAGTCTATGGGTCTCTGCTGTGAGTCTATGGGTCTCGGCTGTGTGAGTCTATGGGGCTCTGTGCGAGTCTGTGGGTCTCTGTGCGAGTCTGTGGGTCTATGTGTGAGTCTATGGGTCTCTGCGTGAGTCTATGGGTCTCTGTGCGAGTCTTTTGGTCTCTGTGTGAGTCTATGGGTCTCTATGTGAGTCTATGGGTCTCTGTGTGAGTCTATGGGTCTTATTGTGAGTCTATGGGTCATTGTGTGAGTCTATGGGTCTCTGTGTGAGTCTATGGGTCTCTGTGTGAGTCTATGGATCTCTGTGCGAGTCTTTGGGTCTCTGTGTGAGTCTGTGGGTCTCTGTGTGAGTCTGTGGGTCTCTGTGTGAGTCTATGGGTCTCTGTGTGAGTCTGTGGGTCTCTGTGTAAGTCTATGGGTCTCTGTGTGAGTCTATGGGTCTCTGTGTGAGTTTATGGGTCTCTGTGTGAGTCTATGGGTCTATGTGTGAGTCTGTGGATCTCTGTGCGAGTCTGTGGGTGTCTGTGTGAGTCTGTGGGTCTCTGTGTGAGTCTGTGGGTCTCTGTGTGAGTCTGTGGGTCTCTATGTGAGTCTATGGGTCTCTGTGTGAGTCTATGTGTCTCTGTGTGAGTCTATGTGTCTCTGTGTGAGTCTATGGGTCTCTGTGTGAGTCTATGTGTCTCTGTGTGAGTCTATGGGTCTCTATGTGAGTCTATGTGTCTCTGTGTGAGTCTATGGGTCTCTGTGTGAGTCTATGGGTCTCTGTGTGAATCTATGGGTCTCTGTGTGAGTTTATGGGTCTCTGTGTTAGTCTATGGGTCTCTGTGTGAGTCTGTGGATCTCTGTGCGAGTCTGTGGGTCTCTGTGTGAGTCTGTGGGTCTCTGTGTGAGTCTATGGGTCTCTGTGTGAGTCTGTGGGTCTCTGTGTGAGTCTATGGGTCTCTGTGTGAGTCTATGTGTCTCTGTGTGAGTCTATGGGTCTCTGTGTGAGTCTATGTGTCTCTGTGTGAGTCTATGGGTCTCTGTGTGAGTCTGTGGGTCTCTGTGTGAGTCTATGGGTCTCTGTGTGAGTCTGTGGGTCTCTGTGTGAGTCTATGTGTCTCTGCGTGAATCTATGGGTCTCTGTGTGAGTCTATGGGTCTCTGTGTGAGTCTATGGGTCTCTGTGTGAGTCTATGTGTCTCTGTGTGAGTCTATGGGTCTCTGTGTGAGTTTATGGGTCTCTGTGTGAGTCTATGGGTCTATGTGTGAGTCTGTGGATCTCTGTGTGAGTCTATGGGTCGCTTTGTGAGTCGATGGGTCTCTGTGTGAGTCTGTGGGTCTCTGTGTGAGTCGATGGGTCTCTGTGTGAGTCTATGGGTCTCTGTGTGAGTCTATGGGTCTCTGTGTGAGTCTATGGGTCTCTGTGTGAGTCTGTGGGTCTCTGTGTGAGTCTATGGGTCTCTGTGTGAGTCTGTGGGTCTCTGTGTAAGTCTATGGGTCTCTGTGTGAGTCTATGGGTCTCTGTGTGAGTTTATGGGTCTCTGTGTGAGTCTATGGGTCTATGTGTGAGTCTGTGGATTTCTGTGCGAGTCTGTGGGTCTCTGTGTGAGTCTGTGGGTCTCTGTGTGAGTCTGTGGGTCTCTGTGTGAGTCTATGGGTCTCTGTGTGAGTCTATGGGTCTCTGTGTGAGTTTATGGGTCTCTGTGTGAGTCTATGGGTCTATGTGTGAGTCTGTGGATCTCTGCGCGAGTCTGTGGGTGTCTGTGTGAGTCTGTGGGTCTCTGTGTGAGTCTGTGGGTCTCTGTGTGAGTCTGTGGGTCTCTGTGTGAGTCTATGGGTCTCTGTGTGAGTCTATGTGTCTCTGTGTGAGTCTATGGGTCTCTGTGTGAGTCTATGTGTCTCTGTGTGAGTCTATGGGTCTCTGTGTGAGTCTATGTGTCTCTGTGTGAGTCTATGGGTCTCTGTGTGAGTCTATGTGTCTCTGTGTGAGTCTATGGGTCTCTGTGTGAGTCTATGGGTCTCTGTGTGAATCTATGGGTCTCTGTGTGAGTTTATGGGTCTCTGTGTTAGTCTATGGGTCTCTGTGTGAGTCTGTGGATCTCTGTGCGAGTCTGTGGGTCTCTGTGTGAGTCTGTGGGTCTCTGTGTGAGTCTATGGGTCTCTGTGTGAGTCTGTGGGTCTCTGTGTGAGTCTATGGGTCTCTGTGTGAGTCTACGTGTCTCTGTGTGAGTCTATGGGTCTCTGTGTGAGTCTATGTGTCTCTGTGTGAGTCTATGGGTCTCTGTGTGAGTCTGTGGGTCTCTGTGTGAGTCTATGGGCCTCTGTGTGAGTCTGTGGGTCTCTGTGTGAGTCTATGTGTCTCTGCGTGAGTCTATGGGTCTCTGTGTGAGTCTATGGGTCTCTGTGTGAGTCTATGGGTCTCTGTGTGAGTTTATGGGTCTCTGTGTGAGTCTATGGGTCTATGTGTGAGTCTGTGGATCTCTGTGTGAGTCTATGGGTCGCTTTGTGAGTCTATGGGTCTCTGTGTGAGTCTGTGGGTCTCTGTGTGAGTCGATGGGTCTCTGTGTGAGTCTATGGGTCTCTGTGTGAGTCTATGGGACTCTGTGTGAGTCTATGGGTCTCTGTGTGAGTCTGTGGGTCTCTGTGTGAGTCTATGGGTCTATGTGTGAGTCTGTGGATTTCTGTGCGAGTCTGTGGGTCTCTGTGTGAGTCTGTGGGTCTCTGTGTGAGTCTGTGGGTCTCTATGTGAGTCTATGGGTCTCTGTGTGATTGAAACCTCAGCCAATTAATGAGTATTTGCTGAAGCAGGCCTACTGCTGCACACCATGGTTTCAACATTTCGTTAACTTACGTAATCTTGCACATGGATTCATTGCCGTATACGTTTTGCCTTCGGGATAAGTTTCTTTATTGCCTTCGTGTGAATGTCGTTGCATGAATTTTTTAAGGACTTTTATTCCTTTTGATTTAAAGCTTTCGTGACTGCAGTAATTCATATTCTTAGCTCTTTCGGTAAAGTCACGTTGAAGGGAAACAATAAAATAATAAAATATATATAAAACAATAAAAATTCTCACGACGTTTGTGTTATGGTCGAAACGTCGTGAGAATTTTTATTGTTTTATATATTTTTTATTATTTTATTGTTGCCCTTCAACGTGACTTTACCGAAAGAGCTAAGAAGGACTTTTATTCCTATTTGCCGTATATGCTCGTGTTACTCTGATGAAGCAATCGTTTGTTCCGGTACCTAGTAAACAAACGTGATCATTGAGGGTTAAATGTATGAATCCATGAAGCCTTAGCCAATTGATGAGTATTTGCTGAAGCAGGCGTACTGCCACACACCCTTGTTCCAAGACATTTCGCAATTACGTAATCTTGCTCATGAATTAATTACCGTGTACTTTGCCTTCAGGACATGTTTCTTTATTGCCTTCGTATGAATATCGTTGCACGAATTTTTAAGGAGTTTTGTTCCCTATCGCCGTATATGGTCGTGTTACTCTGAGGAAGTAATCAATTGTTCTGGTACCCAGTTAACAAACGTGATTATTGAGGGTTAAATGTATGGATCAATGAGGGGAACATCTCGTGGAGTACTGTATTGACAATTTCAAGCATAAGAATTCGCATATTAGAGTGTTAAAGTTTTGTTTAGAAATTAAAATTGCTTAACACAGCAGTGTTTGAGTGTTTCTTTCCTAAGTTAATTCTTAATTATAAGAACTGTATCCTGCGGTGAGATTTGAATTTGGAGACCTGAGATAGCACACTAATACATAATCAGTAAATGTTAAAGCGAGAATAATTGTATCATAGTGATCGATAATACGAACCTAGACAACAAAGCCGAGCTCAATCTGGCATACTTACAGCACACCTGCATAACTTCATACAATTAATTGTATGCCGATTGATGATACGACCCTGGGCAACGAAGCTAAAAATCAGAAATCAGAAATCAGAATCAGAAAGGGTTTTATTCGCCATGTAAGTTCACACCGACACGGAATTTACTTTGGCAGGATGGTGCATACATTCAACATATAGGAATCTAAAATCTTAAATAAGTTTTAAACAAGTCTTACTATAATAAGGGTTAAAAGTCTAACATTAAGGGGCTGAAGTATATAAAATTAAATAAATATCGAATATAAAATAGCTTTAAGATATAATTTAAAAATACAAATAGGGAAACATAGTTAATATCAGCAACGTGTCGTTATGTAGATCAAATGTTAAAAACAGTGTTAGCCCTTGGCCTTGTTTAACAGGCCATCAGCAGATGGGAAGAAACTGTTTTTATGGCGTGAGGTTTTGGTCCTGATGGACCGAAGCCTTCTGCCGGAGGGGAGTAGCTGAAACAGAGAGTGTCCAGGGTGGGAGAAATCGGCCATAATCTTCCTCGCTCGCCTCATAGACCTTGTCGTGTGCAGGTCCTCGAGGGTCGGTAGATTGCAGGCAATTACCTTCTCAGCAGTGTGGATGATACGCTGCAGTCTGCTCTTGTCCTTGGCAGTGGCAGCAGCGTACCAGACGGTTATGGAGGAGGTGAGGATGGATTCAATGATCGCTGTATAGAATTGCACCATCATTGTCTTTGGCAGGTTGAATTTCTTCAGCTGCCGTAGAAAGTACATCCTCTGTTGAGCTTTCTTGGTGAGGGAGCTGATGTTCAATTCCCACTTGAGGTCCCGGGAGAGAATAGTGCCCAGGAAGCGGAAGGACTCTACAATTTTGACTGGGGAGTCTAACAGGGTGATGGGGGTGAGTGGTGCTGTATTCTTCCTGAAGTCCACAACCATCTCAACTGTCTTTAGAGCATTTAGCTCTAAGTTGTTCTGGCTACACCAGGTCACCAGATTGTCAGCTTCCCACCTATAGTCAGACTCATCCCCACCAGAGATCAGCCCAATGAGGGTGGTGTCATCCGCAAACTTCAATAGTTTGACGGACAGATGATTGGAGGTGCAGCTGTTGGTATACAGGGAGAAGAGCAGAGGGGAAAGGACGCAGCCCTGAGGAGTTCCGGTGCTGATGGACCTGGAGCCAGAGACTTGTGTTCCCAGCTTAACGCACTGCTTCCTGTCAGTGAGTCTATGGGTCTCTGTGTGGGTCTATGGGTCTCTGTGTGAGTCTATGTGTCTCTGTGTGAGTCTATGAGTCTCTGTGTGAGTCTATGTGTCTCTGTGTGAGTCTATGGGTCTCTGTGTGAGTCTATGGGACTCTGTGTGAGTCTATGGGTCTCTGTGTGAGTCTGTGGGTCTCTGTGTGAGTCTGTGGGTCTCTATGTGAGTCTATGGGTCTCTGTGTGAGTCTATGGGTCTCTGTGTGAGTCTATGTGTCTCTGTGTGAGTCTATGTGTCTCTGTGTGAGTCTATGGGTCTCTGTGTGAGTCTATGGGTCTCTGTGTGAGTCTATGTGTCTCTGTGTGAGTCTGTCGGTCTCTGTGTGAGTCTATGGGTCTCTGTGTGAGTCTAAGGGTCTCTGTGTGAGTCTATGGGTCTCTGAGTGAGTCTATGAGTCTCTATGTGAGTCTATGGGTCTCTGCGTGAGTCTATGGGTCTCTGAGTGAGTCTTTTGGTCTCTGTGTGAGTCTATGGGGTCTCTGTGTGAGTCTATGTGTCTCTGTGTGACTCTATGGGTCTCTGTGTGAGTCTATGGGTCTCTGTGTGAGTCTATGGGTCTCTGTGTGAGTCTATGGGTCTCTGTGTGAGTCTATGGGTCTCTGTGTGAGTCTGTGGATCTCTGTGCGAGTCTGTGGGTCTCTGTGTGAGTCTGTGGGTCTCTGTGTGAGTCTGTGGGTCTCTGTGTGAGTGTATGGGTCACTGCGTGAGTCTGTGGGTCTCTGTGTGAGTCTGTGGGTCTCTGTGTGAGTCTATGGGTCTCTGTGTGAGTCTGTGGGTCTCTGTGTAAGTCTATCGGTCTCTGTGTGAGTCTATGGGTCTCTGTGTGACTTTATGGGTCTCTGTGTGAGTCTATGGGTCTATGTGTGAGTCTGTGGATCTCTGTGCGAGTCTGTGGGTCTCTGTGTGAGTCTGTGGGTCTCTGTGTGAGTCTATGGGTCTCTGTGTGAGTCTGTGGGTCTCTGTGTGAGTCTATGGGTCTCTGTGTGAGTCTATGTGTCTCTGTGTGAGTCTATGGGTCTCTGTGTGAGTTTATGGGTCCCTGTGTTAGTCTATGGGTCTATGTGTGAGTCTGTGGATCTCTATGCGAGTCTATGGGTTTCTGTGTAAGTCTGTGGGTCTCTGTGTGAGTCTATGGGTCTCTGTGTGAGTCTATGGGTCTCTGTGTGGGTCTATGGGTCTCTGTGTGAGTCTATGTGTCTCTGTGTGAGTCTATGAGTCTCTGTGTGAGTCTATGTGTCTCTGTGTGAGTCTATGGGTCTCTGTGTGAGTCTATGGGTCTCTGTGTGAGTCTATGGGTCTCTGTGTGAGTCTATGGGTCTCTGTGTGAGTCTGTGGGTCTCTGTGTGAGTCTGTGGGTCTCTGTGTGAGTCTATGGGTCTCTGTGTGAGTCTATGGGTCTCTGTGTGAGTCTATGTGTCTCTGTGTGAGTCTATGGGTCTCTGTGTGAGTCTATGGGTCTCTGTGTGAGTCTATGTGTCTCTGTGTGAGTCTGTCGGTCTCTGTGTGAGTCTATGGGTCTCTGTGTGAGTCTAAGGGTCTCTGTGTGAGTCTATGGGTCTCTGAGTGAGTCTATGGGTCTCTATGTGAGTCTATGGGTCTCTGCGTGAGTCTATGGGTCTCTGAGTGAGTCTTTTGGTCTCTGTGTGAGTCTATGGGGTCTCTGTGTGAGTCTATGTGTCTCTGTGTGACTCTATGGGTCTCTGTGTGAGTCTATGGGTCTCTGTGTGAGTCTATGGGTCTCTGTGTGAGTCTATGGGTCTCTGTGTGAGTCTATGGGTCTCTGTGTGAGTCTGTGGGTCTCTGTGTGAGTCTGTGGGTCTCTGTGTGAGTCTGTGGGTCTCTGTGTGAGTGTATGGGTCACTGCGTGAGTCTGTGGGTCTCTGTGTGAGTCTATGGGTCTCTGTGTGAGTCTATGGGTCTCTGTGTGAGTCTATGTTTCTCTGTGTGAGTCTATGGGTCTCTGTGTGAGTCTATGTGTCTCTGTGTGAGTCTATGGGTCTCTGTGTGAGTCTGTGGGTCTCTGTGTGAGTCTACGGGTCTCTGTGTGAGTCTGTGGGTCTCTGTGTGAGTCTATGTGTCTCTGCGTGAATCTATGGGTCTCTGTGTGAGTCTATGGGTCTCTGTGTGAGTCTATGGGTCTCTGTGTGAGTCTATGGGTCTCTGTGTGAGTCTATGGGTCTCTGTGTGAGTTTATGGGTCTCTGTGTGAGTCTATGGGTCTATGTGTGAGTCTGTGGATCTCTGTGTGAGTCTATGGGTCGCTTTGTGAGTCTATGGGTCTCTGTGTGAGTCTGTGGGTCTCTGTGTGAGTCTATGGGTCTCTGTGTGAGTCTATGGGTCTCTGTGTGAGTCTATGGGTCTCTGTGTGAGTCTATGGGTCTCTGTGTGAGTCTGTGGGTCTCTGTGTGAGTCTATGGGTCTCTGTGTGAGTCTGTGGGTCTCTGTGTGAGTCTATGTGTCTCTGTGTGAGTCTATGGGTCTCTGTGTGAGTCTGTGGGTCTCTGTGTGAGACTATGTGTCTCTGTGTGAGTCTGTGGGTCTCTGTGTGAGTCTATGTGTCTCTGCGTGAATCTATGGGTCTCTGTGTGAGTCTATGGGTCTCTGTGTGAGTCTATGGGTCTTTGTGTGAGTCTATGGGTCTCTGTGTGAGTCTATGGGTCTCTGTGTGAGTCGATGGGTCTCTGTGTGAGTCTGTGGGTCTCTGTGTGAGTCTATGGGTCTCTGTGTGAGTCTATGGGTCTCTGTGTGAGTCTATGGATCTCTGTGTGAGTCTATGGGTCTATGTGTGAGTCTGTGGATCTCTGTGTGAGTCTATGGGTCGCTTTGTGAGTCTATGGGTCTCTGTGTGAGTCTATGTGTCTCTGTGTGAGTCTATGGGTCTCTGTGTGAGTCTATGTGTCTCTGTGTGAGTCTATGGGTCTCTGTGTGAGTCTATGTGTCTCTGTGTGATTCTATGGGTCTCTGTGTGAGTCTATGTGTCTCTGTGTGAGTCTCTGGGGGTCTCTGTGTGAGTCTATGGGTCTCTGTGTGAATCTATGGGTCTCTGTGTGAGTTTATGGGTCTCTGTGTTAGTCTATGGGTCTCTGTGTGAGTCTGTGGATCTCTGTGCGAGTCTGTGGGACTCTGTGTGAGTCTGTGGGTCTCTGTGTGAGTCTATGGGCCTCTGTGTGAGTCTGTGGGTCTCTGTGTGAGTCTATGGGTCTCTGTGTGAGTCTATGTGTCTCTGTGTGAGTCTATGGGTCTCTGTGTGAATCTATGTGTCTCTGTGTGAGTCTATGGGTCTCTGTGTGAGTCTGTGGGTGTCTGTGTGAGTCTATGGGTCTCTGTGTGAGTCTATGGGTCTCTGTGTGAGTCTGTGGGTCTCTGTGTGAGTCTATGTGTCTCTGCGTGCATCTATGGGTCTCTGTGTGAGTCTATGTGTCTCTGTGTGAGTCTCTGGGGGTCTCTGTGTGAGTCTATGGGTCTCTGTGTGAATCTATGGGTCTCTGTGTGAGTTTATGGGTCTCTGTGTTAGTCTATGGGTCTCTGTGTGAGTCTGTGGATCTCTGTGCGAGTCTGTGGGACTCTGTGTGAGTCTGTGGGTCTCTGTGTGAGTCTATGGGCCTCTGTGTGAGTCTGTGGGTCTCTGTGTGAGTCTATGGGTCTCTGTGTGAGTCTATGTGTCTCTGTGTGAGTCTATGGGTCTCTGTGTGAATCTATGTGTCTCTGTGTGAGTCTATGGGTCTCTGTGTGAGTCTGTGGGTGTCTGTGTGAGTCTATGGGTTTCTGTGTGAGTCTGTGGGTCTCTGTGTGAGTCTATGTGTCTCTGCGTGCATCTATGGGTCTCTGTGTGAGTCTATGGGTCTCTGTGTGAGTCTATGGGTCTCTGTGTGAGTCTATGGGTCTCTGTGTGAGTCTATGGGTCTCTGTGTGAGTTTATGGGTCTCTGTGTGAGTCTATGGGTCTATGTGTGAGTCTGTGGATCTCTGTGTGAGTCTATGGGTCGCTTTGTGAGTCTATGGGTCTCTGTGTGAGTCTGTGGGTCTCTGTGTGAGTCTATGGGTCTTTGTGTGAGTCTATGGGTCTCTGTGTGAGTCTATGGGTCTCTGTGTGAGTCGATGGGTCTCTGTGTGAGTCTGTGGGTCTCTGTGTGAGTCTATGGGTCTCTGTGTGAGTCTGTGGGTCTCTGTGTAAGTCTATCGGTCTCTGTGTGAGTCTATGGGTCTCTGTGTGACTTTATGGGTCTCTGTGTGAGTCTATGGGTCTATGTGTGAGTCTGTGGATCTCTGTGCGAGTCTGTGGGTCTCTGTGTGAGTCTGTGGGTCTCTGTGTGAGTCTATGGGTCTCTGTGTGAGTCTGTGGGTCTCTGTGTGAGTCTATGGGTCTCTGTGTGAGTCTATGTGTCTCTGTGTGAGTCTATGGGTCTCTGTGTGAGTTTATGGGTCTCTGTGTTAGTCTATGGGTCTATGTGTGAGTCTGTGGATCTCTATGCGAGTCTATGGGTTTCTGTGTAAGTCTGTGGGTCTCTGTGTGAGTCTATGGGTCTCTGTGTGAGTCTATGGGTCTCTGTGTGGGTCTATGGGTCTCTGTGTGAGTCTATGTGTCTCTGTGTGAGTCTATGAGTCTCTGTGTGAGTCTATGTGTCTCTGTGTGAGTCTATGGGTCTCTGTGTGAGTCTATGGGTCTCTGTGTGAGTCTATGGGTCTCTGTGTGAGTCTATGGGTCTCTGTGTGAGTCTGTGGGTCTCTGTGTGAGTCTGTGGGTCTCTGTGTGAGTCTATGGGTCTCTGTGTCAGTCTATGGGTCTCTGTGTGAGTCTATGTGTCTCTGTGTGAGTCTATGGGTCTCTGTGTGAGTCTATGGGTCTCTGTGTGAGTCTATGTGTCTCTGTGTGAGTCTGTCGGTCTCTGTGTGAGTCTATGGGTCTCTGTGTGAGTCTAAGGGTCTCTGTGTGAGTCTATGGGTCTCTGAGTGAGTCTATGAGTCTCTATGTGAGTCTATGGGTCTCTGCGTGAGTCTATGGGTCTCTGAGTGAGTCTTTTGGTCTCTGTGTGAGTCTATGGGGTCTCTGTGTGAGTCTATGTGTCTCTGTGTGACTCTATGGGTCTCTGTGTGAGTCTATGGGTCTCTGTGTGAGTCTATGGGTCTCTGTGTGAGTCTATGGGTCTCTGTGTGAGTCTATGGGTCTCTGTGTGAGTCTGTGGATCTCTGTGCGAGTCTGTGGGTCTCTGTGTGAGTCTGTGGGTCTCTGTGTGAGTCTGTGGGTCTCTGTGTGAGTGTATGGGTCACTGCGTGAGTCTGTGGGTCTCTGTGTGAGTCTGTGGGTCTCTGTGTGAGTCTATGGGTCTCTGTGTGAGTCTGTGGGTCTCTGTGTAAGTCTATCGGTCTCTGTGTGAGTCTATGGGTCTCTGTGTGACTTTATGGGTCTCTGTGTGAGTCTATGGGTCTATGTGTGAGTCTGTGGATCTCTGTGCGAGTCTGTGGGTCTCTGTGTGAGTCTGTGGGTCTCTGTGTGAGTCTATGGGTCTCTGTGTGAGTCTGTGGGTCTCTGTGTGAGTCTATGGGTCTCTGTGTGAGTCTATGTGTCTCTGTGTGAGTCTATGGGTCTCTGTGTGAGTTTATGGGTCTCTGTGTTAGTCTATGGGTCTATGTGTGAGTCTGTGGATCTCTATGCGAGTCTATGGGTTTCTGTGTAAGTCTGTGGGTCTCTGTGTGAGTCTATGGGTCTCTGTGTGAGTCTATGGGTCTCTGTGTGGGTCTATGGGTCTCTGTGTGAGTCTATGTGTCTCTGTGTGAGTCTATGAGTCTCTGTGTGAGTCTATGTGTCTCTGTGTGAGTCTATGGGTCTCTGTGTGAGTCTATGGGTCTCTGTGTGAGTCTATGGGTCTCTGTGTGAGTCTATGGGTCTCTGTGTGAGTCTGTGGGTCTCTGTGTGAGTCTGTGGGTCTCTGTGTGAGTCTATGGGTCTCTGTGTGAGTCTATGGGTCTCTGTGTGAGTCTATGTGTCTCTGTGTGAGTCTATGTGTCTCTGTGTGAGTCTATGGGTCTCTGTGTGAGTCTATGGGTCTCTGTGTGAGTCTATGTGTCTCTGTGTGAGTCTGTCGGTCTCTGTGTGAGTCTATGGGTCTCTGTGTGAGTCTAAGGGTCTCTGTGTGAGTCTATGGGTCTCTGAGTGAGTCTATGGGACTCTATGTGAGTCTATGGGTCTCTGCGTGAGTCTATGGGTCTCTGAGTGAGTCTTTTGGTCTCTGTGTGAGTCTATGGGGTCTCTGTGTGAGTCTATGTGTCTCTGTGTGACTCTATGGGTCTCTGTGTGAGTCTATGGGTCTCTGTGTGAGTCTATGGGTCTCTGTGTGAGTCTATGGGTCTCTGTGTGAGTCTATGGGTCTCTGTGTGAGTCTGTGGATCTCTGTGCGAGTCTGTGGGTCTCTGTGTGAGTCTGTGGGTCTCTGTGTGAGTCTGTGGGTCTCTGTGTGAGTGTATGGGTCACTGCGTGAGTCTGTGGGTCTCTGTGTGAGTCTATGGGTCTCTGTGTGAGTCTATGAGTCTCTGTGTGAGTCTATGTTTCTCTGTGTGAGTCTATGGGTCTCTGTGTGAGTCTATGTGTCTCTGTGTGAGTCTATGGGTCTCTGTGTGAGTCTGTGGGTCTCTGTGTGAGTCTACGGGTCTCTGTGTGAGTCTGTGGGTCTCTGTGTGAGTCTATGTGTCTCTGCGTGAATCTATGGTTCTCTGTGTGAGTCTATGGGTCTCTGTGTGAGTCTATCGGTCTCTGTGTGAGTCTATGGGTCTCTGTGTGAGTCTATGGGTCTCTGTGTGAGTTTATGGGTCTCTGTGTGAGTCTATGGGTCTATGTGTGAGTCTGTGGATCTCTGTGTGAGTCTATGGGTCGCTTTGTGAGTCTATGGGTCTCTGTGTGAGTCTGTGGGTCTCTGTGTGAGTCTATGGGTCTCTGTGTGAGTCTATGGGTCTCTGTGTGAGTCTATGGGTCTCTGTGTGAGTCTATGGGTCTCTGTGTGAGTCTGTGGGTCTCTGTGTGAGTCTATGGGTCTCTGTGTGAGTCTGTGGGTCTCTGTGTGAGTCTATGTGTCTCTGTGTGAGTCTATGGGTCTCTGTGTGAGTCTGTGGGTCTCTGTGTGAGTCTATGGGTCTCTGTGTGAGTCTGTGGGTCTCTGTGTGAGTCTATGTGTCTCTGCGTGAATCTATGGGTCTCTGTGTGAGTCTATGGGTCTATGTGTGAGTCTATGGGTCTTTGTGTGAGTCTATGGGTCTCTGTGTGAGTCTATGGGTCTCTGTGTGAGTCTATGGGTCTCTGTGTGAGTCTATGGGTCTCTGTGTGAGTCTATGGGTCTATGTGTGAGTCTGTGGATCTCTGTGTGAGTCTATGGGTCGCTTTGTGAGTCTATGGGTCTCTGTGTGAGTCTATGTGTCTCTGTGTGAGTCTATGGGTCTCTGTGTGAGTCTATGTGTGTCTGTGTGAGTCTATGGGTCTCTGTGTGAGTCTATGTGTCTCTGTGTGATTCTATGGGTCTCTGTGTGAGTCTATGTGTCTCTGTGTGAGTCTCTGGGGGTCTCTGTGTGAGTCTGTGGATCTCTGTGCGAGTCTGTGGGACTCTGTGTGAGTCTGTGGGTCTCTGTGTGAGTCTATGGGCCTCTGTGTGAGTCTGTGGGTCTCTGTGTGAGTCTATGGGTCTCTGTGTGAGTCTATGGGTCTCTGTGTGAGTCTAAGGGTCTCTGTGTGAGTCTATGGGTCTCTGAGTGAGTCTATGGGTCTCTATGTGAGTCTATGGGTCTCTGCGTGAGTCTATGGGTCTCTGAGTGAGTCTTTTGGTCTCTGTGTGAGTCTATGGGGTCTCTGTGTGAGTCTATGTGTCTCTGTGTGACTCTATGGGTCTCTGTGTGAGTCTATGGGTCTCTGTGTGAGTCTATGGGTCTCTGTGTGAGTCTATGGGTCTCTGTGTGAGTCTATGGGTCTCTGTGTGAGTCTGTGGATCTCTGTGCGAGTCTGTGGGTCTCTGTGTGAGTCTGTGGGTCTCTGTGTGAGTCTGTGGGTCTCTGTGTGAGTGTATGGGTCACTGCGTGAGTCTGTGGGTCTCTGTGTGAGTCTATGGGTCTCTGTGTGAGTCTATGGGTCTCTGTGTGAGTCTATGTTTCTCTGTGTGAGTCTATGGGTCTCTGTGTGAGTCTATGTGTCTCTGTGTGAGTCTATGGGTCTCTGTGTGAGTCTGTGGGTCTCTGTGTGAGTCTACGGGTCTCTGTGTGAGTCTGTGGGTCTCTGTGTGAGTCT